>NW_027623883.1:0-9143 GCF_034508935.2 Berghia stephanieae | reverse complement strand
ATACATTTGCCCAACGTATTACACATGGTAATACTATAACACATTACACACTATTTTTTTATAACTGCTGATCATGCAATTTTTTGCTTTAAAAATTTTAAAACAGGGTTTCTCATGCGTTTTATATTATTACTATTGACCCTGTTTTCAGCATCAAGTCGCTTCATTATCGAGCGTTAGAAGGGTTATAAAAAATCACAAGATGAAACAGACCCATGTATTTCATTTTATAATTAATTACAACTAAGGCCGTTTTCAACAACAAATTGAATGTTCTCTCTCTCTCTCTCTCTCTGTGGCATTTCACTTGGCGTAGCCTCCCACACAGCCCTTTCGGAAGAAGTCTTGTCTTGTGCCATCTGTCACTTTCCGTCACGCCGTTGTTGAGCCTTTCCCTTTTGTTATCCTGTTGCCATCTTCTTTGTGGTCTTCCTCTGCCTCTTTTGCCTCCGCCATCCCCTTTCCAGTACATCTCTCTCTGGGTGTGTCGTGTCTTTTCAGGTGCCCAAAGTAATTGATTTTCAGCTTTTTTTTATCTTACTCATTAGCAGGGACTTTTTTAGTCCTTGGTTTTTATGATGTTTGCATTGCTTTCTTTGTTTGTCCGGGGGGAAAGGCGTAAGATTTTTCTATAGATTTAATTTCAAAGGCGGTATTCTCTTTTCTGATCTTTGGTTATTAGACCATGTCTCGCATCCATATATTGCAGTAGGAAAAAATCAGGAGTTAGGTTATTTCATTTCAGTCTGAATTCCTCGCTCTTCCAAAATTGCCATCATTTTGTTTAGTTTTTTTGCTTGCAATTGCAAGTCTTCTGATATTGGTGCCGATTTTCCATTGGCTTCTATTTGTGCTCCAAGGTAAATGACTTTGTAACATTTTTCCAGTTGTTTCTCTTTATTTCAAACCTGAGCATGCTGCTTTTATCTGTGTCATTATTTTCGTTTTCTTTGCTTTTTAATAATAGGTCTTTGTCTTCACTATGTTTTTTTTTTACGGTTTTACTAGGGTTTAATGTTACGATCGGAAAAAATACTGCTAACAGCTCCCCGGGTGGGAAAAGGGGAAAAAAAAATACTAGAAATTTCTGTTTTTAGATTAACTTAAATAGAAAAAAGGGGAAACTGTCATTTATTTTACCATTTGTTGGTAGTTAGTAGTTTGTAGTAAATAAGTAGTTGTTTGTGTAGTAAATGTAGTAGTAGTAGTAGTAGTAGTAGTAGTAGTAGTAGTAGTAGTAGTTAAGGAAGAAGAAGAACAAGCGGGTGTTAATTATGCTTGATTTGCAACACAAGAGTATAACATTGATGGTTATAGCAGTTAAACAAATGCCAACCACTCCCCCCCCCCCCCCCCCCCCCCCCCCCCCTCTAAAAATCGTAAACAACAATCAAGTTTGTGTAAACTTAAATTTTATTTAAGAGAATTTATTAGTGAGAAAGTATCACATTTCTGGTAGTTTTAAAAACAATAGCAAATATCTAAGTGACGCCAGTTTCCCTTCATTCGTTACATTTTGCAACATTTATGTTCTAGGCGCCTTAAAAAGAAAAAGGTGACTACATGCTTTAACAATCAAAATTAGTTACATATGTGTCTAGAACAATGTCACTAAAAAATTTCCAACAATGAATGAGGTAACTAACAGAGAAGTAAAACTCAGATGGTTTCCAACCAGCTTTCGACTGAGAGTAATCTCTGGTAGCCAAATTTCAAAATATTATAATTCTCACCACTAATTCAGATCATATTCCAAGGGAAAACAAAAACAAAATAAAACAAAATGCGTTTACTTCTTTTTTACTTTTAAAAACAAAAGGTAATCTGAACCCCATTTTAACTCTTTGAGACTATCCCAACGAAAACCCTTTACAAAACATTGTTCAACTCCATCCCGGCCAAACGACTGAAATTAATTGGAGGGTTGAGGATACATCATTCAAAAGGACGTCTATGTAGTGGAAAAAGGTAGATGAAAAGTAAAGAACATATAAATATAAGTAGCGCGAAACCGTGGTCGGCAATAATATTACATTCTGCTGTTGACTGTACTTTTTCTCTGATTAAAAAAAAAAAAGCAGTGGCAAAAAAAAAAAACCAAAAAAAAAAAAACACGTGCCCCCAATTTTTTAAATTGCAATTCATGGTAATATGTTTTCCCAATTTTTGTTTGGGAACTTTGACTTTTTTTGGGAAACAAAGGGCCCCCCTTTTCTTATACTTTTCCCTACCAAATTTTTTTTTTCCCCACCCCCCCCCCTTTTCCTTTTCCCCTTTTGTTTATCTACCAGTCTCGCTCCTTTCTTTGTCCCCCTCGTTTTTTTCCCTTTCAAAATTTAAAAAACCCCAACCACCATAAACCCACCACAAAACACACAAAAATATTTTTATTTTTAAAATTTCTATTTAGCCCCCGCCCTCTAAAATGCACAAGCAGTTTTCTCTCTCTCTCTCTCTCTCCCCTCTCTCTCTTTTTTCTCTCTCTCTCTCTTTTTCTCTTTCCCTCTCTCTCTCTCCCCTTTTTTTCTCTCTTTCTTTCTTTCTTTCTTCCCCCCCCCCCCCCCCCCCCTTTCCCCCCCCCCTTTTAATTTAAATAAAATAAAAAATTTAATAATAAAAATTTTTAATAATAATAATAATAAAAAATAATAATAAAAATTTAATAATAAAAAAAATAATAATAATAAAAATTTTTAAATAAATAAAAAATTTTATTTAAAAGATAGAATGAGTAGAAAGTGCCAGAAGACAATAGAGAATAAAATTTTTTTTGCGGCGGTGGTGGGGTTTGAACCTGCGACCTTTTGGTACGACAACTCCGCCTGGCAGGTGAGAGCGGGGCCCTCTACCGTGTGAGCTATCCACGAACACAAAAATATTCGTTTCAAAAACCCAAAGTCATTTCTAGATCCTCTCTCACCCATTTCTTGAGATCCCGTTTCGTTCGCCACCATCGCGAAGTAATTTTGACCCAGCAGTTAAGTTTAAATAGCCAATATTCTCATCACAAACATAAAATAGAAACGATTGAGACATTGAGTATGCTCCGGTGTATGGGGTGAATTTTTAATTCAGAAAAGTGAGTGGAGCAGGCACTTATGTTGGTAACAACAAGATATGAAGTGAGTAGAAAAGTGCCAGAAGACAATAGAGAATAAAAATTTTTTTCGCGGCGGTGGTGGGGTTTGAACCTGCGACCTTATTGGTACGACAACTCCGCCTGGCAGGTGAGAGCGTGGCTCTACCGTGTGAGCTATCCACGAACACAAAAATATTCGTTTCAAACCCCAAAAGTCATTTCTAGATCCCTTTTCTCCCACTTCTGAGATCGCCGATTCGTTCACCACCATCGCGAAGTAATTTTGACAGCAGTTAAGCTTATAGCATTTTCACAAACATTAACATAGAAAAAAAACGGTTATTGATAATTCGAAAAGTGAGTGGAGCAGGCACTTATGTTGGTAAAAACAAGATATGAAGTGAGTAGAAAAGTGCCAGAAGACAATAGAGAATAAAAAATTTTTATATTCTCTATTGTCTTCTGGCACTTTTCTACTCACTTCATATCTTGTTGTTACCAACATAAGTGCCTGCTCCACTCACTTTTCTGAATTAAAAATTCACCCCATACACCGGAGCATACTCAATGTCTCAATCGTTTCTATGTTATATGTTTGTGATGAGAATATTGGCTATTAAGCTTAACTGCTGGTCAAAATTACTTCGCGATGGTGGTGAACGAATCGGCGATCTCAAGAAGTGGGTGAGAGAGGGATCTAGAAATGACTTTGGGTTTGAAACGAATATTTTTGTGTTCGTGGATAGCTCACACGGTAGAGCCACGCTCTCACCTGCCAGGCGGAGTTGTCGTACCAATAAGGTCGCAGGTTCAAACCCCACCACCGCCGCGAAAAAAATTTTTATTCTCTATTGTCTTCTGGCACTTTTCTACTCACTTCATATCTTGTTGTTACCAACATAAGTGCCTGCTCCACTCACTTTTCTGAATTAAAAATTCACCCCATACACCGGAGCATACTCAATGTCTCAATCGTTTCTATGTTATATGTTTGTGATGAGAATATTGGCTATTAAGCTTAACTGCTGGTCAAAATTACTTCGCGATGGTGGTGAACGAATCGGCGATCTCAAGAAGTGGGTGGAGAGGGATCTAGAAATGACTTTGGGTTTGAAACGAATATTTTTGTGTTCGTGGATAGCTCACACGGTAGAGCCACGCTCTCACCTGCCAGGCGGAGTTGTCGTACCAATAAGGTCGCAGGTTCAAACCCCACCACCGCCGCGAAAAAATTTTTATTCTCTATTGTCTTCTGGCACTTTTCTACTCACTTCATATCTTGTTGTTACCAACATAAGTGCCTGCTCCACTCACTTTTCTGAATTAAAAATTCACCCCATACACCGGAGCATACTCAATGTCTCAATCGTTTCTATGTTATATGTTTGTGATGAGAATATTGGCTATTAAGCTTAACTGCTGGTCAAAATTACTTCGCGATGGTGGTCGAACGAATCGGCGTCTCAAGAAGTGGTGAGAGAGGGATCTAGAAATGACTTTGGGTTTGAAACGAATATTTTTGTTCGTGGATAGCTCACACGGTAGAGCCACGCTCTCACCTGCCAGGCGGAGTTGTCGTACCAATAAGGTCGCAGGTTCAAACCCCACCACCGCCGCGAAAAATTTTTATTCTCTATTGTCTTCTGGCACTTTTCTATCACTTCATATCTTGTTGTTACCAACATAAGTGCCTGCTCCACTCACTTTTCTGAATTAAAAATTCACCCCATACACCGGAGCATACTCAATGTCTCAATCGTTTCTATGTTATATGTTTGTGTGAGAATATTGGCTATTAAGCTTAACTGCTGGTCAAAATTATTCGCGATGGTGGTGCGAACGAATCGGCGGTCTCAAGAAGTGGTGGAGAGGGATCAGAATGACTTTGGGTTTTGAACGAATATTTTGTGTTCGTGGATAGCTCACACGGTAGAGCCACGCTCTCACCTGCCAGGCGGAGTTGTCGTACCAATAAGGTCGCAGGTTCAAACCCCACCACCGCCGCGAAAAATTTTATTCTCTATTGTCTTCTGGCACTTTTCTATCACTTCATATCTTGTTGTTACCAACAAAGTGCCTGCTCCACTCACTTTTCTGAATTAAAAATTCACCCATACACCGGAGCATACTCAATGTCTCAATCGTTTTAGTTATATGTTTGTGTGAGAATATTGGCTATTAGTTACTGTGGTCAAAATTATTCGCGATGGTGGGAACGAATCGGCGATCTCAAGAAGTGGGTGAGAGAGGGATCTAGAATGACTTTGGGTTTGAAACGAATATTTTTGTGTTCGTGGATAGCTCACACGTGAGCACCAAGAAAGAACAGTATCTCAAAATATTACGCAACATATTACGTCAATGAAATCGCCGACTAACAGAAAAACGCAATTTATCATCAGCTATTATTTAATGTTAGAAGACTTCCACTATGTAATAGAATTAAAGAGTTATGAATGAAAAAACTAAATGTGTCGATTGCAGCAAAACTGGCTGGATCTGGGTCAGCCCAGATACTGTCCTTTTGTTGGTTAGGGCAGTGATGCCTTTAAACAACCAATGCTTTCAACTTAAAGACAAAAAAAAAAATGTCAACCTACCAACACCGAACAAAGTCAGCTGTAAAAAATTTTAATTAGCCATTTTGGGGGGGGGGGGGGGGGGGGGGGGGGTGTTTCCTGTGTTCTTTTTAAAATGCCGCAGTTTAGTGTAGATTCTAGGAAAAGCGTGTGACAATATTTTACTATGATTTCAGTGCTTGGTTCCTACATTGCAGGTACATTTGCCCAAGAGATCTTTCGTATAATTATACTGCAATTTTCTCATTCCTAAATAATTTGCCATTTCCATTTGGTGGGAAAAAATGATTTACACTAGATACTAGATGGCAGTTATCTATACTGACAGATTACAAATCGCAACAGATTCTGTAGTAAGCAACATTATCATCATCATCATCATCATCCGTGATTGTCTTGATTGTCATCACCAAACGCGCATACACACGCCTATAATGTTGAAAGCAGGGTACTCCCCGTTTTAAAAAATTGGTTTGATGTGTCATGTAGGAGCCCACAATATAGACTGAGACAAGTAAAAAAAATTGATAATGATAACATGCCTTTGTACAGTTGAAATTTTGTAGACATAGTCTACATAAAAAAGTAATAATTGTAAATGTGTAGTAAGAAGGCAACGGCACAATATAACACGTGTCATCAGTAAAATCTACATGTTTTAGAAATCTTTCATCAACGTTTAGCTTGCGCATAATTTCATAAGCAAATTTTGAGTCTTTTTGGCAGATTATTGTCTTTTAATTTTTGAATGACTTGCATTTCAAATGGAGGAAAGCCCAATTTCTGCTCAATATTCTATGTACTGAAGATTTGGGAAAATTCCAACCCGCCTTGCCACTGTGCAGCAGCTTCTAATGGTTCTCACACGACTATGTTATGGCGATCTATCCAGGATACAAAATCATCATTGCGATCATGTACAGTCGCAAACCCCCCCGGAAGCTTCGTCACAACCCCACCGTTCAGCTGGATGCTCTGTGATGTCAGGCTCTTGACCAAAACGGGTAGGGGAATGGGGGCTAGTTGTCACAGGGGTAAGTTGTCACAAAGGCCTTCTCGTTGTCTTAGAAATATGGCGAACAATTAATTTGACGCATTTATATGAATCTTTTTAAAGACCGCCACTTCTGGGGAGGTCACTTTCATATTTTTTTCTCATGACCCAGAAAGGTGAAATTTGAGTCACACGTTGATTTTTGGAGCTTCATTAGATTTTCTTTTGAGAAATCATTATTCACTGCAGGTAAGTTTTTTTGACCCATAATATATCTAAAGCAATAGTTTACTTAATGGAATAGGGATTTTAAGAATTAATGATGGGTTTTCCCTTCAGAAATAAAGACATGGGCAAGTGTACATTGGGGTAAGGTTGTCACAGCCTGGGTCAGTTGTCACAATTGTGACAACTTGCCCCGTGTAAGTATTCTTTTAAAACTACAGATCGAGATGTTGATTAATGTAATTTTAATGTAACTGGCGGACGTTGTGTGTGCTTGTGAGTTTATGAGGCACTTACTTATGCAACAAATTATTATTATTATTATTATTATTATTATTTTATTATTATTTTTATTATATTATTTATTATTATTATTATTTATATTTTATTATTATTATTTTATAATAATAATAATATGTCAATAAATTTAATTTCTAAGTTTTACTGTTGTATTCTTAATTTTGCATATTATCTAACCATTTTTCTTTTATTTCCTTTCTTTTTTTACTAGAAAAAACGCACAACCAACTCTAAACCAACAACTGCCTCAAATTCACCCGGAATTGTGTGGTTCAAGACGATGAGAAACTACACCAGGAAAACGACGAGGGCTTCCAAAAGCAGGGAAGACATGTTGCTGCCGTTTGAAGCTGTCAGTCAAGGAAAATCAAATCAGAGCTGCAGCACAAGAATATCGTGTAAACTACCGAACCCTCGGTAGATATGTTGCCCTAAAGAATATCGGAAAAAACGTTTCAGAGGACACCTTTAGATACAAGCAGGGAAGAAAAGTCGAGTGACATTGTGACATTGAAAAGGAAATAGTCGAGTCCCTCTTATATGCTAGCAAAATATTTCATGGCCTGACTTTGAAAGAACTTGGTCAGCTAGCCTACCAAGTAGCTTTGCAGAATCAACTGAAGATGCCAAGCAACTGGGAAGGGACGAGGCCGCAGGGATTGATTGGGTTAAAGGCTTCTTGGGTAGACATGAACAGCTTTCAGTTCGCCAACCTGATGCAACTTCCCTGAAGAGGATGTCGAGTTTTAATCGGCATATTGTCGACATTTTCTTCAATAACTTGGAAAAGGTCATGGAGAAAGGATTTTCTCCTGATCGTATATGGAATGTGGACGAACAGGTGTGTCCACAGTCCAAAAGCCAGTAAAACAAAAGCCAGAAAGGGGGTGTCACTTTTTTTACGCAACCACGCGCAAACAAGCAAAACCACGCGCAACCAAGCGAAGCCACGTCCAACCACGCGCAACCACGCCAAACCACGCGCAACCACATGAGCCAAATAGCGCAATCACGTCGTCGTCTAAGCGCTATTTTGTTTCCAAATTTAGTCAGACAGTTAGAAATAGATCTAGATCTAGATCTAGTCTAGATCTAGATCTAGATTCTAAATCTAGACAAATTTTGCTGTGTCTGCCCCACGTGTAAATTTTGTAGATAGCTCTACACAGACGTACAAATTACAAGGTGATGACATTAATTTTCCGATAGAAACAATTTTCGGTGACAAAGACGAGACAAAGACAAAAGTTAATTTCAACGGAAGTCAACGCATTTCTTTCGCAACCGGAAGTAAACGCTTTTCTTTCGCAGCACTCTAGACAAAATAATATTTTCTCAGTTTATCAAGGAAAAGGAAGCGCCTGAGGAAAATCTTGAATTTTAGATCTCTAAAAGTTTAGTCTAGATCATCTAGCTGCCGGCTTTGTTTCTGCTTCTGCATGTGAAACTGAAAAAACTCTCCAAGGAGAAGTTGATAGATCTAGGGCCTATCAGTTGTGTACCAGGATAGTTCGATCTGCTAGATTGAAGTCAACATCTAGATGTCTAGAAATACTAGATCTAGACTACTAGTATCTAGCTCTACCGAGTGAGTGATTTCCCTTCGCATTTTGCTGGTAGACATTGACGCCAGGCTGTTGGAAGGTAACATCAGTATGCTCAGAGGAAACACCAAAAGGCCAAACTGTTGTTCCCCGCGGATTGTGTGGGGATGATGTCGAAGATACCAGATGTATCTAATGTGAGGTAAGATCTTTTCTCACAATCCCTCCTCCTCTCTCTCTCTCTCTCTCTCTATCTCTCTCT
This sequence comes from Berghia stephanieae, assembly GCF_034508935.2. Lineage (NCBI taxonomy): Eukaryota > Metazoa > Mollusca > Gastropoda > Nudibranchia > Aeolidiidae > Berghia > Berghia stephanieae. The sequence goes on along the minus strand of NW_027623883.1, from coordinate 160 downwards.
CTCTCTCTCTCTCTCTCTCTCTCTCTCTCTCTCTCTCTCTGTCTGTGTGTGTGTGTGTGTGTGTGTGTGTGTGTGTGTGTGTGCCATTGAATAATTCTCTATCGCCTAATCATTTTACCACCCCCAAATCTCTCTTGGGCCCGGTTGTGATAAATTTTTT
>NW_027623882.1:0-9145 GCF_034508935.2 Berghia stephanieae | reverse complement strand
TTTTTTTGGATGACCTCGTTTCGGAGGGAAATTTTATTGGTTTAAGTTTTTGGGGCATAAGAGCCCGGGAAATGGTCTTTACCCATTTTCCCCTACTAGGGGTAAAATGATACTGGGTTAACAGCGTTGTCTCTCCAAAAAAATTTAATATCGCCTAAAGACATCATGTTAAGTGTTGTGTTGGTTGCCCTTGTAAAGTGTTGACCCCTTTTTAGTTGATTTTGGCTATATAAAAGTTAATTTTTTTTTTTTTTAAAGTAAAAAAAGTAAAGTGGGTTCATTTTAATGTGAGAAATTTTTTAAGGAAATTTGAAGGTTTAAAAGGGTTTCAGAGAAAATAAAATGATTATGTGTCTTAATTTTCGTTTTAAAAAATTTTGAGCGGATAAAGCTTTGTTTTTTTTAATAAATTTGCCAAAACTATTTTTGGTTTTTCGGAGAGGCATGTAGAGGCCCTCAAAAAGCTTGGGCCCTGGACGTGGTGGATATTGCATGTTTTCCCAAAAGTGTTAAAAATTTACTGGAGTATTTGTCTTAGAAAAGGTTGAGGTTTAAAAATTGTAATTTTAAATTTTTTATTCTTTTTTTTTTCCCCAATTTTGGTTTGTTTAAAATGACAAAGTTTTTTCCTTTCTCTGAAGTTCTGATAATTTATATTTAAAAATAGTGTGGGGGCAGGGGTAGAGTAGTTTTGCTTGTACTAAAAGGTCCGGTTCGATTAGTTTCCTTGGGAAATGCCCCAAAAGAGACAAATTTCCCTTTGGATGAAAAAAGGGAAATTTTTTAAATTTTTTAAAGGGGAAAAAAGTCAATTTTGTAATTTCGTTTGAGATATAACTTTGTAATTTTTACGAATTTCAAAACTTTTTTAAAGCAACAAACTTATTTTGTATGACTGTTCTTTTAAAATCCCCTTTTGGGAAATGTTTTTTTAAAAAATTTTTTTACTTTTTTATTTTTTAATTTTTTCGTACTTTTTAAGTTAAAAATTTCTTTTTAACCCCCCCCCCCTAGGGGAAATTGGTAATAGGATCTATTCCAAGGGAAGAGGAAAAACCCTGGCATAGCATTCAGGAGGTGACTTGTCATGGCCCAAGCACAGGGTGGGTGATTGAATTTGGTCCTTGGGTATAAAGCAAACGTAATGACCCCTTATTTATGGTTTTTTAATAGAATTAATTATTTTTTAATTTTATCTCAAAGAGCCCCGGTTTTGAGGAGAAAAAAAGTTTTTTTGAATATTGTTTGTTTTGTATTCAGAAAGAAAAATATCAACTCACTCGCGTTTAACGGGGCTGTCTCACTTTGATGAGGTAAGGAATGTGAAAGGAAGATTTGCTGGAAAGGTGGAAGGAAATAGTTTGTTTTTAAGCACACTTAATACGATTTAATTTTTGTGTGTGTGGTGTGTTTCGACAGAAAAACCCTTGGGAAATGAGTTTTATGGTTGGAGTGAAGTTTATATTGGCATGATTATTATTTTTTATTATTATTTTATTTTATTTTATTATTATTTTTATTATTATTATTATTATTTTTATTATTATTTAAATTATTATTATTATTTTTTATTATTTTTATTTTATTATTCATATATCATTTTAATCATATCATCTTTCTCTTTTCATATAATCATTCTCATCAATATTATTATTTTTTTATTTTATTTTATTATTTTTAATTTTTTTATGGGTTTCCTTTTTTATTGGTTCTGAAATTTATTTTTCTTCTTTTAAAAAAAAAATAAAAAAACACTTTAATTGGAGGAAAAAAAATTTTATGTAATCCGTTCAAGGCATTTAGATTTTTTAGGTTTGGATGATTTATTGAAAAATTTTTTTCATAAATTTTAAAATTTTTAAATTTTTTTCTTTTACAAAACTTGTGTTGAAAAAACACGTTTTTTGGGAAATTAAAAATATGGTGTTTTTTTTTAATATCATTAAAAAGGGTTTTAAAGAGCCAAAGATGGGAGAAAGATAAAGAGATTAAAATGATATTATAAAAAACAAAAAAAAAGTTTCGGCCTTTTGGCTTTTGGTAAAACGAAAAAATTTTTATAGTTTAATTTTCATAAAGTTAAAACTTGAGTGTCCTTTAATTTGTTTTGTTTTTTTTTTTTTTTGATAAATTTAAAAAGTGTTTTTATGAAAAAGTATGAATAGAAGAGGAAAAAAAAACAAAAAAAGACAAAAAAATTTTAGTTGATCAAAAATTTTTTTTTTAAAAGGTTTTTCATTTTAATTTAAATTTCATTTGGTTCCAGTTAGATGAAAAAAATTTTGGAAAGAGTTTTTAAAAATTGTTTTGTAAAGATGAATGTTATTTTTTAAGACATATTTTGAAAGGGGAAAAAATAAGAAAAAATTTCTTAAAATATTTTTTTTTAGACAAAGCCGTCATTTTTTTTAAGATGCCTCTATCGTGTAAAAATGATTCTTGGTAAAGAAAGGAGATGAATGAATGGGAATGTGATATTATAGGGAAGGTGAGTTTGGGAGCTTGATTGACGTGTTGTATGTTACTTGAAATAAATTTTAATAAAATTTATGATGTTTAGCAGTAGATAACTTTTGATTTTATAAATTTATAATATAAAAATATATTTTTAAAAATTATTATTATATTAATTTTTATATATATAATATTTATATATATATAATCAAAATGTTTTAATATATAGCAGATGATAATACAAATGTCATAGGTATGGCCTAATGGGAATTTCTTGAGAAAAAAAAATCTGTCTTTTACATCAAACAAAAATGAAGGGGTTTAAAATTGGACTGTTTTTGAAGAAAAAAGGGGAGCCCATCTGAAATTTAAACCAAAAAAGTGGTATCTTATTTCTGTTTTTTTATTTAAATTTTAGGAATGACAAAGCTTGCGGATATTAGTTATTTTAAAATTTAAAGTACGGATCGTGAAAAATGCCCAAATGAAACACAGGAAAGGACGATTCATAGAAAAGCCTTTTAAAATTTTTTAGTGTTTACCCAGATGCAAATTTGATTTGGAATTTTTGTATTTTTATTTTTTTTTTTTTTTTTATGTTATTTTTTTGTGCTTTTTTTTGTTTAATTTTTTTTTTTGTTTGTTTATTTTTTTTTTTGTTCCTTGTTATTTTTTTTTAAAAAACAGAATTTAAAAACACAAAAACCTTTTTAACTCTCATCTTCCAAGAAAGGAGTCAAATATTTGTTTTTTTTTTTGGTTTGTTTTTTTCTTTTTTTGTTCCTTTTTTTTTTTTTTCAAAAAGAGATTGAAAAAACACAAAACCCTTAATTTTTCACAAAACGGCAGTCAATATTTGTTTTAATTTTTTTTTTTAATTTTTTTATGTTTAATGTAGGTATGATATGAGGTCTTGGGTATGACATGCTTTAAATGAGGTCCTGGGGTTTTTGGTACCAGGATGTTGAGTCCCTTTGAAAAAAATTTTTATCAAAATTTTCAATGTATCAGTGTTAAAGCATTGTATTTTGGGGAAAAAAAATTGGGGTTTGCCCACAGGTCGTCTCGTTCTAAATTGAAAAAAACTTTTTTAAAAAAGGTTTTTGAACTTAAAAAAAAAAAATGCGTTTTTATCTTGTCTTTGTTTTAAAAAAAAAAGTTTCAGAAATAGAAATTAATGTCTAGAAAAATTTTTTTATGGGTCTGGGGTTTTTTTTTTAAAAGTTTAAAAGTGTTCCAAGGAAAAGATTTATTTAATCATGTGTAAAATTTGAAAGGGAAAATTTTTAGAAGGTTCGATTTTTTTGAAATTTACCGGATATCTTTCCCCATCTTTCAGAAAAGGGGATATTTGTACTCGCAATGGTTGTAAACAGCTTTGGAACTTTGACAGTATTAAGGAAAAAAATATTACAATTAAATATTTTTTTTTTTTTTTTTTCATTTTAATGTTTAAATATACAGGCAAAAAAAAAGACCTGTTCACTAATTTTTTGAGAGACACAAATTTAGATAAAGGAAAATTTTACTCTTTAGTTTTTAAAATTGTCTTTCTCTCTTGATCATGGTTGGCTCTAGTAAATTAATTTTTTATATCAAACTTTAAATAAATAATATTTAATTAATTAAAAATTGATTTGTAGTTATTTGCCGGGTTTTATGTATCTACCTATTAAAGCATTTTACGCAATGCAAAATTAATATTTCCTTTTTTTCCCTCTATTTGAATGTTATTTTTTTTATATCCTTTCTCATGGCAGGTCTTCAATCTTTTGCAAATTCTGGTCAGTCGGTTCTTGATTCATCAATTTTTAAATTTCAGATTAGTATGCATAAAGTAGAAAGCATTGAACGTGATGGGAGGAGAAAATTACAAGTCAAATAATTTCATAGAACTTCAAAGAGAGCAATAATGAATGATGACAGGTTATTCATAGTCAGGTGGCTCACTTTTTGAATTAAAATTTCCAAATGCCGCAGCATATTCAATTCCAATATTTTCTATGCTAATGTTTGTGTTGGAATATTGTTATAATTAAATGAGGCAACTAAATGTGTAGTTAAACCTTGACCGAAAAAGGGGGAGAGGTATAGTTAGACCAAGTGTGAAGCGACTTTTTTGGGGTGGGGATAGAACAGTTAGTCACGATTCCGGCCGTGGAAGTTTTGTACCAGTGAGGTCATGGTTGAGCCCTCACCATGCCGAGTTTTAATCTTTTTTCTGGCACTTTCCTATCATTTATTTTATATGTATGATAAAATAGTGGGTCAGAAAATACTCGATTGCAGTGGAAATTGATACAGCACTTTCATGAAGAGCACTTATAACCGAACTATGGGATCCGCACAAAGAAATTTTAATATTAATCTTAGGAATTTTAATAAAGTGTTTTAAAAGAAAGAGGTGGGTTTTAAAAACCCCTTTTTGTATGAAGGAGGCAGGGGATAGTTTGGAAAAGGAAACAATTTTACTTCTCGGGGAAATGTGTTTTTAGGTGTTCGGGGAAAAAAAAAGGGTTTAATTTTGGGTAGGGTTGCCATTTTGGTCGTTTTTGGTAAAAAAAAGAATTTAAATTTTGGGAGTTTAAAAAAAAAACCAAGAATTGTTTATTAACTTTTCCTTACAAGATATTTTTGTATTTTAAAATTTTTTTTTTTTGGTGTTAAAAACCCAATGCTTGGGACAACAAATCTTTTTAAAAAGGGTTTGGGTTTAAAAAAATAATAACAATTTTTTTATACTGATTGAACCACGAAAAACATTTTGAAAATTATTCGTTTTTAAACAATTATTCATTTTAAATATTTAAAATTTAAAATTTAAAACTTTCTTTGTTTGTTTTTAAATTTTTTAAAATTAAATAAATTATATATTGGTATAAGGGGTTTGGGAAAAAACAAAAACACCAACTTTTTTTTTAAAGGTTTTTCATTTTGGGTAATAAAAAAATAATTGTAAAATTTTTATTTATTAAAGGGAATCAAACTAAGATAACCTTTTTGGTTAAAAAGTAAAAAAAAAATTTGTTAAGAAGGTAAGAAACGGTAATGGAAAAAAATTGGATGTTTTTTTCTTTTTATAAAAATTAAATCAATTAATTTAATTTTAAAAACATTTTTTTTTAAATTGATAAAGTGTGAGGTTTTTTTTAGGTTTTAATTTTTTGTAAAAAAAAAATTTTTAAGGATTTTCCTTTTTTTTATTTTATTTTTTTTTTAAATTTTTATTAATTATTTTATATTTTTTAAAATATTATTTTGTTTTTTTAAAAAAACGGGGGGGTTTGAAAAAAACCCAAAATTTTCACACACAAATCCAAAATAAAAATTTTTCAAAAAAGGGAAAATACATTACATTTTTTTTAAAAGATTTTTTTGGGAGAAAAGCTTTTTGTCAGTTTTTTGGGTTTTAAAAAACATACAAACAGCCACAGTAAAAAAAAAAAAGGAAAAAAATTTTTGGGGGGGATTAAATTCCCCCGGAAAAAAAAATTTGGGGGGGTTAAGATGTAAAAAATTTTTTTTTCTTTTTCTTTTTTTTTTTTTTTTTCTTTTCCCCCCCCCTTTTTTCCTTTTTTCTTTTTTTTCCTTTTTTTTTTTCCTTTTTTTTTCTTTTTTTTTTCCCCTTTTTTTTTCTTTTTCCCCTTTTTTTTTTTCCCCCTTTTTTTTTTCTTCCGAAATTTTTTAAAACGGGTTTTTGTAAGATTTTTTTTTTGTTTTAGGGGGGGGGTTTTTTCTTTAATTTTAATTTAAAGTGGGTAAATTTTTATAATCCGAACCCTTAAAACTTGTTTTAAAAAATTACCCCTTTAAAATTTTTTTTGGTTTGGGCTTTTTTTAAAAAAATATTTTTAAATTTTTTTAAATTTTATTTGAATTTTTTGGTGTTTTTTTTGGGGGGGGGGGGTTTTTTGGGGGGGGGGGTTTTTCCTTGGAAAATAGCCCCTTGGAAAACCCCTTTTAAAAAACCCTTTTTTTTTTTTTATTAAAAAAAAATTTTTTTACCCCCCTTTTTTTTTTCGGGTGTAATAAATTTAAAAGCCAAACCCCTTTAAAATTTTTTTTTTAAACCTTTTTTTACTTTTTAAAAAACCCCCAAAAATTTTTTAAAAAATTTTCCCTTTTAAAAAAAATTTATTTTTTTTTTTAAATTTATCAATATTTTTTAAAAAGAAAAAAAATTTTTAAAATTAAAAAAAAAAATTTTTAAAATATAAGTAAAATTAATAAAAATTTCAAAAATATTTTTTTAAAAAAACCCAATTTGGGGGGGGGAAAAATTTCCCCCCAAAATTTTATGGTTTTTTTTTTTAAAATTTTTAAAATTAAAAAAAAATTTCAAATAGCCCCTTTTTTTTGGAAAAAAAGGGAAAAAAGGGTTTGTTTTTTAAGTTCGGAAAAAAAAAAAAGGGAAAAAGAAATAAAAAACCAAAAAAATTAAAAAAATTTGGCCCTTTCTTTGAAAGAAGGGGGGTTTTTGGTTTTTCAATTTTGTTTAAAAAAAAAAAAAAGAAAAAAAAGCAAAAAAAAAAAAAAAAAAAAAAAAAATAAACCAAAAAAAAACAGAAAAAAAAAAAAAAAATCAAAAACCCCAAAAATTTCCCTTAAAACAAAGTAAAATGTAAAAAGGGTTTATGGGGGCCCCAGTAATTTTCAGGGGGGTTTTTAAAAGGGGACCGATTTTAATTATAACAAAAACCCCCTTTTAATCCCCCAACTTGAATAAAAAAAAAAAAGGGAACCCTTAAATTTTTTGGAATTTAATACCCTTTCATAAAAAATAATTTCCCTTCAGTTTTTTTTTGCGAATTTTTTCTAAAAATTTTCCCAAGGGGCCACAGATTAAATTTGTTTATCCTTTTTTTTTAAAAAATTTTTTTTTAAAAAATTTAATAATTATAAATTAAAAATTTTAAAATATAAAAAAATAATAATAAATTTTTAAAAAAAAAAAAATTTTTTTAAAAACTCTATTTTCTTAAATTTATTTTTTTTAAGAAAAAAAGGGGAAAAATAGGGCTAAATTTCCCCTTTGTATTAAAATAGCACTTTTTTTGTTTAAAAACAATAAAAAAAATTTTTGCACGAAAAATAACCTTCGTTAAAAAAAAAAAAATAAAAATTTTTAAAAAAAATTCTTTAAAAAATAAATTTAATTTGCTTTTTTAAACCATCTTTTTTTCCCTTTTCAACTAAACAATTACAAAAAATAAAAGAAGCCAAAAAAAAAGGAAGCTAAACAAAAAATTTTTTCTTTTTTTGTTTAATTTTTTTCTTTTTTTCTGTTTTTTTTTTTTAAAAAAAAAAAAAAAAACAATTTTAAGGAAAAAAATGAAATTTAAATTTAAAAAAAAAATTTTTTTTTTAAAAGGGAAAGGGCCCAAAAGGAAAATTTGTTTGGTTTTTTTCTTTAAGGTTTTTAATTTTTTACCCTTTTTTCCCAAAGGTTTTTTTAGAAACATCATTTTAAATAATTATAAAAAAACAAATTTTCAAAACTTTTTTTTCCCAAAACAAAATTTAAAAAAAAAAATTTTTTTAAGGAAAAAAAAATTTTTCAAACAAAGCCATAAAAAAAAAAATAGTTAAAGAAAAAACAAATAATTTTCCCTTTCCCAAAGGGTTTAAAAAAGTGGTTTTATTTATTTTTTTTTTAAAAAAGGAAGAAAAAAAAAACATCATTAACCCCAAAAGAAAAAGGGCAACCAGTAGAACAAAATAAAAAAAAATTTTAAAAATTTAAAAATAAAAAAATAATAATGATGAGGGTGAAAGAGATGAGATGAAATGATGAAGATGATGAAGGGTGAAGATGATGATATGATGTGAGATGATGATAATAATAATAAAAATAAAAATAAAAAAAATTAAAAATAATAATAATAATAATAAAATAAAAATAATAAAAATAATAATAATAATAATAAAAATAATAAAAAAATAATAAAAATAATAATAATAATAAACCCTTTGGGCCCATATAAACTTCAGTCCAAGGCCCATAAAAAACTCAGTTTCCCCAAGGGGCCTTTCGGCTCTGAAACTAAACGCCCCACCAGCCCTTAAGGATTAAAAACGAATTTAAATGTGCTTAAAGGGAAAAAATTTTCCCCTTTCCCCCCTTGCCATGTCTAAATCTTCCCTTTTTTTCATTCCCTTTTCCTTCATCAAAAAAAGGGGGAAGGGGAAAGGGGGTTCCAGGGATAAAACTGCGGGTGAGTGTGAAAATTTCTCTTTCTGTAATAAAAAAACAAACAAAATTCAAAAAACTTTTTTTTTCCCCTTTAAAATCAGGGGGCTCCTTTTGGGAGATGAGAAATTTAAAAAAAAAAAATTAATTCTAAATAACACCAAAAAAATAAAGGGGCCAAATGGAAAGGTCTTTTTCTTCATACCCGAATTTGGAAACCAAAATTCCCCACCCACCACTGGGCTGTGTGCCATGGGCAAGTTTAAAACCCCCCCCGCTTTTTTTAAAAAAAGGCGATGCCAGGGTTATTCCCGTCTTCCCTTGGAAAAAGATCCCAAAATAAACCCAATTTTTTCCCTATGGGGGGAAAAAAACGAGAATTTTTTAACTTAAAAAATAAATGAATAAATTAATGAATAAAAAAGTAAATAAAATTTGTTTTAAAAAAACAAATTTTTCCCAAAAGTATTTAAAAAACATCCCAAAATAAGAATAAGTGTT
>NW_027623881.1:0-7500 GCF_034508935.2 Berghia stephanieae | reverse complement strand
TAAACGTGCTCAAATTACTTTACAAAGGGTCACAGACCAACAGCAACACGTAACATGTAGAACGAGACATGACGCCTGTTATGCGATATTACATTTTTCCGACAGACAACGCTTTTCCAAAGACTCAACTATACACCGAGGGAGGCTCGAACCCAGGACCTTCCGATTCGAAAGCGAGTTTCGTCATGCCACAAGATCGCATAGCCACACAATTCCTCACTTTATTTAGTCCACGAAGAAACATTCGAAGCAAGAATATAAACGGATTATATGAGTGTGTTGAATAAATGCCAATAATATAATGTAGCCACTATGAATTTTGGACTTCAACACGGATTAAGAACATGAAATATTGTGGGTAATATAATTTTGTCTTATTCTACTTCACAAACTTCACAGTTCAGGTGAAGGTCGCAGGTGAACGTTTTCAGTTTCCAGTGAAATTCTACTGTGACTGTGAGTGAGCGATCTTTGTTGTTACAGTCAATGACCGAATCGCTGATGAAAATTCCAGCGACAAGTCCAGTAACTTGATCAATATGGATGGAGAGGACGAGGAAGTTATATTTGAGGTAAAATAAAAGTTGTTGGTTTTCTACAGTCTCTATCTATCTCTTACTCTTTCTCTACTCTTACTCGACTTCTTGTCCGTGGCTTTTGACAAGATGATGAAAGTTTGGAGGGCACATCATCAAGCAGTCTCTTGTAACAGTGGTACATCAAGACAAACAAATATAATAAAACACCCTTCAACCCTAACTTTATACACTGCTAATAATACACAGCCGCAATCTCAATCATGGTTGAGGACAAGTTCTGTAAGTGTCTAGCCCTAGCTATCATTTGGGGCTATGCCGCTACGACTATGGCTATGGTTTTTGTCAACTCATTGGCAATTTTTACAATATGGTTCCCGGGGCTATTTTTACCTTTAAACGGCGTCGCTCGTCTATTATTTTTTTAAAAAGCCCAACAAGAATGACTTTAGAAATACTAGATATCTAGATATAATGGAAGCCAATGGGGAAAACAAGATTCAACTCAAAATATGCTAAATTGACAGTAATTGTTTCTATGCCCCACAAGAGGACAAGATTGAGGATGAGAAATAAGCTTTTATGATAAGCTAACGGTTCAAGTTCAAGAGACTCCAAAGCATGATGACCTGCCTATAACTATAATGCTTGCTGACCCAAACGCAAAGGTTGGACGAGATAATATTATTAGACATTTTGCGTAGACGACAATTAGAGATTAGGAAGACGATTGGGATTGTTTAGAAGGTTTAACTCTGCACACTTGTCATTATGACATCCAAAAAGCTATCGTCATCTTCAGAATAGAAAGAGAAGGTGGAACCTACCATGATATAACCCTTTGCAGAGCCCTAATTTCATCATAAAAGTTCTGTCCAAAGACAGTTTGGGTGGATATCGCTTTCCAGAACTTGTGTCCTTATATGTGGCCTGGTCTTGTATCATGTATAGCTACGTCACTATCTCAACGCACATGAATTCTTTTGTAAGGCTGGACTCACAATAAAAAAAACGTAGTTTGTGTTTTAAATTCTTGAATTAAAGGATGTACATCAGTGCGTTTGTCTCATTGAGAAATGAAAAATGATATATAAATCACGAACATCGACCAGAAAATAAGGAAATTATCATAAAATTATATAATTTGAGAAAGCTATTTTCAAAATCAAATCTATTACAAAAAACGTTATTATTTTTTATCAGACAGAGACACTTTAAAGACATTTTAAATATATATACTTTGTATTTATTTCGGTGACAATACGAACCCCTTTTGACTTTTTTCCACCAGGCCGAATGAAAAGATTTTAACCCCACCCTTTCCAAAGACATACATTTTGGCATCTCAATGAAAAATAACTGATATGGATGATGAATGATTTAATTGGGTTCAAGACACACTAACCTCTCTTCATTTAGATCTAATAGCTCCGAGATAGAAGGATGTTGAAAGAATAAAGGATAATTAAAGTTTATTAATTAAATAAATTTTAAATATATGTCTTTAGTGTCCATTTCACAGCAGTGCAGTGCCACAAAGTGAACTAGAGCGAGGTGATTCTCTGAAGGTCTCAGAGTGCAGTCGAAATCGGTACTAGGAGCTAGTGATTGACTTTAGGAGAGTGAAGGAACGATAGAACCATTAAAATTAAAGGACCAATTCGTCCAGCGAGTTCCTCACTACAAATACCTTGGTGTAACGATTGATGACAGGCTCAAGTGGGATGAACACTTGAAAATAATTAGGCATAAGATGTGCAGACGTACATATTTTTTATCAAAACTCTCTCAGTTTAGAATAGATAAAACCCTCTGCACATTATTTTATAGAGCAGTAATCGAAAGTGTTTTGTCATTTTGTTAACAGCTTGGGGAGGCAATTGCTTAGCAGTGGAAAGGAACAAAATAAATTCAAATATTAAAAAATCCATTAAACGCTATATAAATGATGTTGACGATGTAGATCTTTTATACGAGAAATTTTGTATAAATAAAATAACTAAAATATTAAATGACCAGTATCATCCATTAAGACCATCAATTATTATGTCAGAAAGAAGTGGTCGCCCTTTCTCTATTTCAACGAAAACAGAGAGACACCGAAAATCTTTTCTGCCGTCCAGTATTAGGCTTTATAACAACAAGCAATAATCATTTTATATAATTATTTCTCATTTTTACTTTTTAAAAATATAAATATTAATTTATTAATTTATTTGTTTTGCAATCTTTTCAATTTTCAATTTATAGTGACAGTTTTAACTATTTTACAGTGTTGATATTATTCATATTATAAAGCGCAGCTCTGGTTATAGAGCTGCTCCTCTCTTTTTTTTTTATATATATACATCCTATTTCCATTGTATTTTTATCTTATTGTGTAAATTATAACACGTCTGTACAAAAAATTTCCTTTTTGGGATGCAATAAAGTATTATTATTATTATTATTATTATTATTATTATTATTATTATTATTATTATTATTATTATTATTATTATTATTATTATTATTATTATTATTATTATTACTTTTTGTATACAACTACACCACTGTGCCCCATCATGTTCAAGTATCAAATCGTGGTTACTAATTGAGCCAGAGAACTCTAGATGAAAAAGAAATTAAGACCCCCTTACCATTACCACAGCCACCACCACCACCTCAACAACAATGACTACTACTATTATTAAAACTACTTCAACAACAACACCTACTACTACTACTACTACTACTACTACTACTACTACTACTACTACTACTACTACTACTACTACTACTACTACTACTACTACTACTACTACTACTACTACCACCAATATTACTGCTACTCCGACTTTCTACTACTACAACTACTGCTACTCCGACTACTACTACTACAACTACTACTACTACTACTACTACTACTACTACTACTACTACTACTACTACTACTACTACTACTACTACTACTATATATTACTACAAGTCATCGCTAAGTGGCACGCTTGGCTATGTTCATCCCAAAATTCAAGCAATGTTGAGTGTGGTCAGTAACTCGATGTAAGTAACATGATGATTAATGACGAGGAATTGGTAACAACCTAGAAGGAAGATTGTGAATGATCCAATTCTGAAATCTGATTCGTAACTCAAGATATACAATGATTATTAAGTGACAGTTAACAGAAGGAAAAGCATCCGATTACATAGAAGATTTGAGGAATTGGCCAACAACCTTGCTCATAGCATTATGTTTTCAACCATTGACTTTAGCCATGCTTACTTGCACCTGCTATTGGACCGGAAAGTAGAAATTGTAAGCTTTACTATGACCCAGAGCGTTAAAATGGTATCATTTTAGATCAAACCAGATGCTGAAAATTGGAGTTATACTTTGAATCAAGAAATTTTGACTGATATGCATTTAATCAGGAGAGTGTGTTTGTCTTGTTAATAAAAAATAAAAAGAAGATTTAAATTTTACATTGTGATTAATTGACTTTAAATCAAATTGTTGATGGTTTGTATTCTCTAGATTGAGACAGTGGATCATAATGCCATATATGCCCCCCCCCCCCCCCCCCCCCACCTTTTTTTTTTCTATTCAGAATAGAGCACTTCATCAAGCCCTGAGTGAAATGGGTGTGGGATATGTTGAAACTGAGAAAGTGGTAGCAAATGAATTTCAAGAATTATATGATTCAACTGATGGGGAGGTGACCAAAGTACAAGATAATGCCAAAAATCACAGAATTCCTATTGACTTCCTCCCTAGAACATTATTATCCCAGCAAGAAATTACTTCCATAGTAAGTTAAATATTAGAGAGGGAGGTAATATAAAAAAAATTTGTGTTCGATTCGAATGAATCTTGAGATTAACAACTCTATTTAAAGAAATAGATGGTGACTATTAGTGTGATGTGGACAGACTTTAGGACTTAATTTTTGTTACAAATTTGCTTTTTAATCACACTCAGATTTGTAAGTTCTCTCTGTTATCTCCGTATGTAAATGGAACGCGTAAAATAAAGATGAGCATTTACTTGTGGATGAAGGACAAGAATTATTATTATTATTATTATTATTATTATTATTATTATTATTATTATTATTATTATTATTATTTTTTTATTATTATTATTATTATTATTATTATTATTATTATAATTATTAATTATTGTTATTAATTATTGTTATTATTATTATTATTATTATTATTTATTATTATTATTATTATTATTAATTGTTGTGGTTATTATAATTGTTGTTGTGGCTGTGATTATTATAATTATTTCCATTTTCAGTACCAGAGCTTTCAAAGAAACACATTGAACAGACTAAAGATTTCACCTCTATTATCAAGTGATGACAAGTGTTTTCTTGCATCATTTATCTCAGACGAAACGAGCAGTGACCAAAAATCATCCAAGCGCCCATTTTTACAGTCAATTTTTAAATATTGTGGGTATGTAAAATATTCTTTTTACATTATATTTTGATGGCTTGTTTAAAATAAATGATTCAGGTCAAATATTGGTTCAGTTGACTCCGTTTTTTCCTTATTTTCTTTTTATGATTTGTGACCCTCCGCCTCGAACCGGTATTAAGTCGGGATTTGGAAAACGAAGTAAACGGTTTTAAGTGGAAATGGTCAAAATTATCAAATTTCAGTTTTTGGTTGTTTCAGAAACTACAATAATTTTTCTACATGAAAACATAATAATTCAACATAACATTGACGATAAGTTATATAAATTTCAAGTTTAAAAATGCAACTATCAGTGACACATTCAAACGAGAGTTGACTTTCTCTCAGAGAGCCACCCTTTCCAAGCTTAGTAATACCGAGTCTTTTTCTCCACCAATAAGATGTAAGATATCCAGCAAAAGGCGTGTCTTTATCTATCTCAGAGAAAGCATGACTGTTTCCACAATTTCATGGTTCAACCAATAATGAACTTTAAAAACTGTAAACAAGTCTAGGTTTTTCCCTGACAACCTTGCAAATGAATGATTGTGATTGGTCAACGCTCATCACATGCGCTGTGGCTGTAGGCCATAATGCTCGGGCGATGCTTCATGACGTCAGCATGCGTGTGTTACATACGTGTGTGTTTGTGCATTTTGATACATACCACATGCTTTTATATCTGTGTCTAGCTGTATTGGGTAATGATTGAGGTGGGGGTCCTCCTTTGTCCCTCTTTAATTATTCATGAAATTATAGGATATGCTAAGACTTAATAGGACAACAGTTGCCTAATCTTACACTTACAGAGATTGTTGTAGGATAAACATTTAATTTTAAGTACAAAAGCAGAATAATAGATAGAGCCTTTAACAATTAATGAACTGTAACTAAAAAATGAAATGGATAGATAAACAGACAGACAAACCTATTAATGGATAAATAGATATGTAGATAGATAGATAGACAGACAGACAGACAGACAGACAGACAGACATATAGATAGATAGATAGATAGATGGATGGATGGATGGGTAGATAGATAGGTGGATAGATAGATAGGTAGATGAAGGGGAGAGAGAGGGAGAGAGAGAGAGAGAGAGAGATGTTCGTTTTGTCGTGCTTTCTTTGTATACTGAAAGAAAGGGGGGGTTCTTTTTAGACAATGAACAATGTGGTGGAACGCGAAGGAAAACTTGAGAGATTCAATAACATGTTTTCATGTAAGTCACTACACAATAAGCCCCACCCCTCCTCCTCAAGCTGTTATCTGACTCAAAATGGAAACAATGCAATGATTGATTTGACCAGCCCATTTCTTTAATTGCAATCTCATTGATCAATATGTTTCCAGTTGATTGACTATGACTTACTTTGTAACAAAATGCTTTCTTTAAACTATCCCTACAATTCTTTGCTCTGCCTCCATCCCTTTCTTCATGTCTACCTCACTCTCTCCGTCTCCCCTTTGTTTCTTTCACACATACAAACACACACACACACACACACCAATACACTTATACAGGTTTCAATCTTTATTATATTTCCCTCGCGTCCTCTTAACACAAGCAGTCTCTCTCCCCTCCCCCTCTCGCTCCTCTTTTTCTCTATATCTCTCTCTCTTTCTCTCTCTCTCTCTCTCTCATGTGTGTCTGTTTGTGCGTGTGTGTGCGTGCGTGTTTGTGTGTGTGTGTGTGTGTGTATTTTACTCTCTCATTTTCTCTCTTCCTCTCTAATCCTCTTTCTTGATAATTTTTTCCCTGCCCACCCGGCTTCACGTAGTTTCAGAACTGTACTTTCAAATTCCAACCGTCTTTAACTTTTGGCATTTTGAAATCGTTATTTTCTCTATTAAATAAGACAAAAAATTCACATTAATAATTCTTATTTCATCGATTCTTTATTTAAATATAAAAAATTCTTGAAAAAGTGAGCAATTGTCGGGGTTTTTTTTTTTCCAGTGTTTTATTGGGTTTTTAAAAACATCTTACATAATAATGAATAACTACAAAAGTAATAATTGAATTGTTTCAAAAATTTGTATGTACATTAGTAAATGTATAAGCTAAGCTCATGCCAAATTTCACTATTCTCGTCAAATTTTTGATGTCCGTTTTCTAAGGAGTTATCTTTGCCATTAATTTAACTGTGCGTGAAAACGGTGCCTCACTTCAAAGTCGATTTTCTTAAAACTTGGTTTTCACACTCTCCTACTTCAAATGGTCATATCTCGACAATAAATAATCAGAATTATATAAATTTGGTATCAAATTTTAAAGCATAAAATAAGCTGTGATTGGGTACCAAAAACCAAAATTGAAAAATCCGACTTAATACCGTTTCGAGGCGGAGGGTCACATTTATCGACATCAAAATGTGGCATATTATTTGCAAAACTAGTAATCATGAATCGTTGATTGAATTCTATTCTGTGCAAGCTGTTTATAAAACCTTGTCTTCAATCTTGTTAATGTACGTAGATCATCTGTTAAGCATTCTTCTTGGATGAACT
>NW_027623880.1:0-5000 GCF_034508935.2 Berghia stephanieae | reverse complement strand
CTTCAAACAAAGATAATATTTTCGAAGAACTTGGGAAGCAAGGCACAATATCTAGTTTTTATCAGCTCTCCTGATTTGAATAATGACAAATGATTTTGAATCTGAAAAATTCTAATGAAAACACAGCAGAGTGGCTTTAATGTCGTTTGATTCAATCAAGAGAGTTTTGGCTTTAGATATAGCACACTCTCTTTAGCAGAGCCTAGTGCTTGAAGTAAGTAAGTCACAGGAAGTTAGTTTTGAAAAAAATGGAGGTTAAAATTTGGATACGGCTATATAGTCAAAAGAAGATCTTGACAGCCTCAAAACTCTGGCCCAGGACTGCGACCAATGGAAACAATTGACAACATGGATGAAGAGAGCAGCTATACTTGTCGACCATGACTGAATCACACAATTCTCAGCAAGCGTCATTTGGACTGTGAAGCTTACTACTTACTTATATAGAGGATACAAGAAATAAAACTGCAGTAATGAAAAACAAGGGTCTATGATTTTTGTTTATCATGAAAATAAATGGTGAGTGAAATGAGGTGGTCATGCTTTAAGTTTATCACTGATTCGCTAAAAATCATGAAAGTGTAACTTGAGTGCTTTTAATACTGGGGTCATCTTTTAGCCGCACAGTATAATTTGATTTTCTTTATTTTAGTGAAATCAAACATTTTGAACATCTCTAGATTATAAAACTTTGTCCGTGTTCTCTTTTACCTTATCTCAGCACTCTTAATTCTATTTGTGACCAATTATCTCAAAACAGTTTTTACGTCTGGCTGAAACTTGAGGTTAAAATATAGCACAATATCCACTAAACATGCTCAAAGCACTTTACAAGGGATCCTGGCCAACAGCAACACTTAACATGCAGGATGAGACATGACAACTGTTAGGCGATATTACAATTTATTTTACCCGACAGAGACAATACTGTTAATAGCTATGTACTCATTTTAAACCTGATTACAGTGAGATCATGTGATTAAGAGCCTATTCCAAGGACTCAATTATGCGCCGCTCAGAGCTGGAATGAACTCAGGACATTCCAATTGGAAGGTGAGTGTAATACCACTAGACCACATAGCCGCACAAAAACCCTGCTAGAGTAATCTACATTAAGGACAATGAGCTTCATATCTTAAATAACAAAACGCTTAACTTTCCTGATTCAGACTATAATGAAACTCGATTTATCTTCATCTAGTACATTCCATCTTAATACCGGATTGATGCGATGGTCTCACTTCAAAACAGATAAACTTAACCCATGTCTCATATTTTATGTGTAATTCAAATTTTCAGCTTCTACTTCAAACCCGATACAATATTATTTTGAAAAAAATCTGAAAAGTGTTGTTTGATTTAATACCAGAAAAAGAAGAAAGAAAAATACACGAAAAAAAAAAAAAAAACATCCCAAAATTTATGTATTATTTTTTCTGCTTTGAAAATCAAAGGCTGATATTTTGAGGTGTTTTTTTTTTTCTTCTACTACTTTTCTCTCTGCTTTGAAGATCAGGCTGCCAGGTGGGCTGCGTTTGTTTGTTTTTTTTGGCTTTGGTTCTTTTTTGTTTTTGCTTTGAAAATCATCCTGCACACAGGCTGATTTTTTGGGATATTTTGGGTTTATTTTCTTGTATTTTTCTCTCTGTTTTGCCTTGCACTGATACATACAAAACTTTTTCAGATTTTTATCTAGGACCACTACCTATTCCCTAATTTATTACTTTGAGGCAACGGGTCAGGAATAAACAAAAGACATACCTTGCTTTTGCCCTGACGTGTCATCAACTCGGGACAATTTGGTTCCATTTGACTCGACATGAAAACGAACCCCTCTGACTGTAACTAACTTCATCTTTTGAGGTCTCAAGTCTGACAGTGGTAAAAAAAAAAATAAAGAGAGGATAAAATAAAGAAATAATTAGAGTGACTATTAAACCAATCCTGAGTTTTGAGAATAAAAACAAAAATGAAGACAGCAACTAATAATAAACAACCCAAAAATCAAATAATACAAAACATTGAACTCAAACCCTTTTTCAGTCAACAACAACAACAAAAAAATATTTTAAAAATAAAAGGAACCACAATATCACAATATCTTTGAATGATTTTTTTTTTTTTTGGGGGGGGGGGGGGGGGGGGGGGGTAAATGTTTGGTTTTCTTAAATTTTTATTTTGTTGGGCTTTTTTCATAATTTTTAATTTTTTTTTTTTTTTTTTTTTTGCTGTTGTTATTTTGGTTTGTTTTTGTTTTGTTACAAGAAGATTTTCAACCGTAGGACTGCCTCATGTATTTTATTCTTTATTTAAGTTGTTAAATTTTGTTTTACACCTTTGCAGATCACGACTTGGAACAAACAATGTGGTATTTGCATATAATATAATATAAAGTCCATTATCATTTTTTTTTCTTCAAAAGATTTGAATTGTTATGAACATATAGATGTCTAAAACTGCAGAATGATTGACCACCTCCCATACTTATACACATTAACATTTGACCCAAATAGCTCAAAAAAGTCGCACCATCAAACTACACTCATCCACCATCCAACAAGGAGCAGCGGCTGACTGGATCTTGTTTGGATATGGTAGAAATTACTTTTGTAAAAGCTGGACAAATAAGAGGGGAACACATTCATTATGGCCTGCCAAGGTGGGTGAATATGTGAACATTGTGAATCTGTGGAAATGCACTTAATAAAACGTTCATAGTATTACATTTATTTGATCACCTACTTTTGACAACAACTGATCCAGGGAAAGTCTTTTTTGGGCTTGTTGGTGTGGCATTGTCCGATATGGGTCTGAATGTGGAGAAAGAGATCCTGGCACAGCCAGCATTGACGAGGATGAAGATGAAGGTATTGTTGATCCTCTTCACGAGATAACGTCCGAAACTGCCTTTGTGCTGCTTATAATGTTACTGTCCGTATTACCCATACTTGAAGAAGACATCATCAAGGTCCTGGATTGGCCCTTGTAAGCTTTGTGGAGGAGGCCTTGTACAACATATGGCCAATCATAACTAGTCTATTGACTTCCCCTTTCTCTTTTCCTTGAACTCTAACTGCCGATGAGACTTGGTAAGGCCAAGTGTTTCGCTGGCTGAAGACATTTTCCTGTTAAAAAAATTTTTAGAACGTTTAAAAAAAAAGAAAAGTTTGAGAATGAAAAAAAAAAATAGTTTTGTTTTCTTTTTCATCTTTGAGAGTGAAATGAATTTTCAGAATGGATTTACATCTGTAATAGGCATCTTTGAATCTTATTTAGGAAAGATTCTTAATGGTTCAAAAATAACTTTTTAAAAAATTTATGGGTGATTTTAGAATAAAGAATGTTACATTACCCCAGGATTAAATCAACAGCACTTACCCCTCAACTGCATGTACTTTTCTGTGGGACATGAGCACTTTGAGACGGTGTTTAAGTTTTGCCATTTCAACTGCCCGCGGGAGGTTTTTCCTTCACGACTGTTAGGTCTTTGCCATTTGAAGGCCGACTGTTGTCGATTTTGCCATAAGTCTGCAAAAGCCATTCAAGTTAAACATGTATCATTAAAACAATTTTTAGAAAAGATGTAGTAATAGCTTGTATTAGAGGATTTTTTTTTATTGTGCTTTTGAGGGATCTCAAGATCAGATTTTTTAAAAAGAGTTCTTCAAAGCCATAAGGCTCATAGAACGGCAGTTTACCCCAGATAATATGGACTTTTGCTTTTGGTAGGACACAAGTCTATGGCAAAGTACTTTCTGCCAAATCTAACAGACTCAGCTATCCAATAACTTGGGTGGGCAGGAGGATGAAAGAAAATCTTGACTGCAACCAGAATCACACCAATTCCTTTGCATGTGAAATGCGCATTCTGCCAACCAAGCAGACGGGACCCCTTAGGTCAAATTAACATCAGTGAAGAACTTGATGAAAAAGGTTAGAGACCTTGTGTTTTTGTTGTTTTAATTTGTTTTGTTTTTCATTTAAGGAGTTTTAAAGTGGTTATTGCTCTACTTTCAGACCTTGTCAGGCTCAGACTGACTCAGAGAAAAGGAAGTTGATGGATTGAATCAAAAGAAAGATCCATACGTAGTTTGTCTGGCTTTTACAATATTAGGCAAAAAATAAATAAATGAAATTGTTTTTTTTTTAACAACAAAAGATTTTTTTTTAAAATGTTATTACTTCCAATAGAGATCAATATGTAGTTGTCTGCTTTTACAACAACAGCTGGAAAAAAATCCACATAAAAAGCTCTAGACAAAGGTTTAATACTTATCATATTAAGAATTTTATGCAATGAATATTCTTGATATTGATAATTGATGTTAAGGAGTAATGACTTGGTCAAGTAAAACACAAAGAAATGGAAACAAAAGTCATGGTACTGAAAGACAAGCAATACAGTGTTACGTTTCAAATCAGAAAGAGGCAAAAAGTGGGTGGCCACTGATCAGATGCGTGATAGCCAAATCTAGCCTTTGTATTGTGTTATAGGTCACTTTCCAATATCAACTTCTATTTATTCCACTTGATTAAGGTACCTGTACCTCTGAGTAAATTGCTATAAACAGCGACGACAATGTTTGAAGCGATGGTTTCAGAAAGAAACTTTACAGTGACTTGCATTGAGTAAAATGGAAATTTAGTTCCACATGGCCTGTTGGGAGAGTACATGGAATTCATTAAGCACATTGACCACATAGGTGTTTTGTCACAGTATTCAACCAGCTTATGATCGCTTGTGCCATGCTGGGGTCAATTACATATGTTAGGGTACCAGTTGCCCTTTTAATATTGCCTTTAACCTTTTACTTACCAGCCATTTTCAGAATTTTCCCCCAAAAATTCACACCCACCAACACAAAAACAGACATATCTTACTCAAACAGAAAACCAAAAAGAACATTCTATACATAATGTTGTTCGCAATACGGGGTCTATTACTATTCAATGCAAGTTTTTTTTTGTATACAAAAAGAAATGAAATGGGATTAGAAAAG
>NW_027623879.1:0-9147 GCF_034508935.2 Berghia stephanieae | reverse complement strand
GGGCATGACTAGCACTGACGAGGCTGGATCCAGGACTTCCGATCCGAAAGCGAGTGAAAACCCCAAAAGGGCACATAACCGCGCGAAGGGGCCCAAAGGGAAATATAAAACAGGGAGATAAACCAGGACTTTAAAATTTAACACCGTGGAAGAAAACCCCTGGCTATGGGGGTGGACCGTGAGGAAAACGGGGCTTTAAGTTTAGAAAAAGGGGGAAATTCCCCGGGGACTATAAAATGGAACAAAATAAAAATTCCCCATTTTTTTGGAGGGATCCCATGGGGAGTGAACCAAAATATGGGGGGGGGACTAAAAGGCAAATCACCGGATTTGGAGGCGACCCCTTTGGGGAAATTGAAACAGTCCCACAGGTAGGCCGCAGGGGGGAAAAAATTGGTCTACAAAAATTAAGGGGTAAAAACCAAATGTGGGGGGAAACCCGGGGTATTAAAGGGGGGCACAAGTGATAAAAGAACTATGTATAGGGACTCCGTGGGAAGGGCTCGGGCCATAAAGGGGGGAACCTTGGGAATGAAAAAATCCCACGGGGATTGGACCAAGCGGGGGGAAAAACTTGGTACTACCAAAATTGTGGAAAAAACCAAGGGGGGAAACCCCGGGTATTGAGAGGACCCAAAAGGGTTAAAAAACTATGTTACAACCCCAGTGGAAGGGGCCCGGGGGCTAAAAAGTGGACCCCCAAAGAGAAACAGAACTACTGTAACGCTCAGGGAAGGGGCTGGGGGGCTATAGGGGTGGACCCCAAAATGAGTAAAACAGAACCTGTAACACCCCCTGGAAGACTGGGTTATAAGAGGACCCCAAAAAGGATAAACAGAACTAGTATCCGACCCCAGGGGGAAGCGAGCTGGGGCAAAAGGGGGGGACCCCAAAGTGGTAAACAAACTACTTATACGGGCCCAGGGGAAAAGGAGCTCGGGCTATAGAGGGGCCCACGTGAGAAAACAAACTCTGTAACGATAGGGGAAAAGTGCCCCCGGGGTAAAGGGGTGCCCAGAGGAGTAACAAAACTGTTTATACGGACCCCCAAATGGAATGGTGGGGGCTATAAAGTGGACACCAAAAGTAGTAAACAAACTATGATAGGGACTCCGGGGGAAATGATCGGGCAAAAAGGGGGAACCCAAAAGGGGTAACAAATATTATCGAATCCAGGGGGGAAGGGAACTCGGGGCTTTAAGGTGAACCACAATGAAAAACAAACTGGTTACGGATCCATGGGAAAAGTGAGCTGGGCTAAGGGGTGTACCCCAAAAGGAAAAACAAAAACTCTGTTACGGCCCCAGGGAATAAAACTGGGGATAAAGGGACCCCAAAATTGGTAAACGAACACTGTTACGGCTAGGGGGAATGACTGGGGCTATAAAGGGTGGACCCCCAAAGTGAAAAAAGAAACAATTTATACGGACTCCAGTGGGAAGTGAGTGGGGGCTTTTGAGGGGACACCACAAGTGATTTAACATACTAGTTAGGGGACCCCCAGGGGGAATAGCTCGGGGTATTAAGGGGACACCACAGTGAGTAAAAAAACTATCCAGGGGGAAGTGAGCGGGGGACTAAAAGATGACACCATGGGGAGTAAAACCGACCCCGAATGGAACCAGTGCGGAGTGCCCCTGGATTTGGGGGGGGGGAAACCCCAGTAGGGAAAATCCATTAAGGGAAGGGAATTCACATTAAAAAAGGGAATGGCATTTTGGGGCCTAAAGACTGCCTGATCATTGACACGAAATTTTAACTCCACGGGAAATGAATTAGCGGAAGAGTAGCGTCTTTTGATTGGAGGGACCTTACAGAGAAAACTAAAAAATTTTTTGCGCGCGCCCCCTCGTGTCCTCGTTTTCGGAATGTAATGCCGCCTTCCCCGGCCGAGGACGAGAGAGCACCCAAAACCAACAGAGTTCTCTTCTAATAATTTTCCCCGGTGATGCCCAATAAAGGGAGTATCTTCCGCAAATCCCCCCTATAGCAAGGACGCAAACCTAACCCCTACTGAAAAACAAACCCTTTTCCCTTGGTCCTCACCCCACCATGCCAGAAAAAGGGAAAATTAATGTAAATTCGGAAGCACCCCCCCCCCACCCCCACCTACCCCTTTTTCAAAAAAAAACCCTTGGGAAAGGAACAGGACCCGGGGCATTAAAAAAACAGTCCCTTTAAAACAACATTTTTTTCCCAAAAAAAATTATCTGAAAAACGGATTTTTTTTATCCTTTCAGTGGTGTATATTCTTAAAAGGGTGAGTGGGTTACACTGTTAAATTTTTTAAAATTTCTTTCTGATCCCCCTTTTGACCAACAATTTTTTGCATTTTTTCCTTTTTTAAATTAGAAATGAAATAAATATCTTCATTTGCTTGGTTACATGTATTTGATCAACTTTACAATCCCATTTTTTAAATTAGTGCTCGGGAAAAACGCTTAAAATTCAACGTCACTTCCCCGTAATGACTTATAACGGGCCTTCTAAACTACGGAACAATGGGGGACCCCTTAGAAAATTTCTCCGCGGGCATAAAATCGATCCAGGGGGAAAAAAAACCCTTAATATCTATCGTTTTGACTTTTGCAAATTCTGATAAAAGACATATGAAAGTTTAGCCATAAAAAAAAAAAGTCCCCTTTTTTAGTTAGAACCACGAGGGCCCGCAGTTGCGGGGGCGACGTAATCGACTATTGAACCCAATCTTGAGGCCAGAGTCCCAAAATTTTTTTTACTTTCATCTATCTGGGCGTTAGCATTACATTTGTTTTCTTAAAATATACATAGTCTATTTTTAACGTTTTAAGTGTTTGACTATTTCATTAAAAATTTTTTAGCCTCGTATGGACAAAGGAAGAGCTGGCCCAAATAACCTTTGCATCAAACGACACCCCCAAAAATAAAACATGGGGGGGGAACGGGGAGGGGGGGCGAGCAACCCGGGGGGCCCCCAATTAAACTTCAAAAATAATAAAAAATATTGGGGGGGCTTTTGTTTGGCCCCATGATTAAAAATAAACAATTAAAAAAAAATGTAAAAAACGACCAACTACTAAAAGATTTTAATCCAACTTTTTTTTTTTAATTTTTACGGAAAATTTTTTTTTTCATTCTTTTTGATTTGGGGGGTTTTTAAATCATTTTACACTTTGCTAGCGGCACTCCCATTGGTTTTTAATTTTTCATGAATTTGAACGGGAAACAAGGATTTTTGACCTCTTATAATTTAATTTTTATTGGGCATTTTGTGTGCGGCTACAACCAAAACCCTATTGGGAGAAAAATTACAAAAACCTTAAAACAAAAAAAAACCTTCGCCCAAAAACCCCTTTCCGGACCACCATTGAGGAAAGGCTCAAAGGATTGGGGGGTACACCCTGGGGAGGAAAAACCCGGGGAACCAATTTATGGGCCCATGGGAAGTGAACCCCAGACTTTGGGGGGGTGGGTACCAGCGGGGGGTGAACCCCGGGGAAGAGAAGTAGAACCCCAGCGGAAAACAGAACCTCGATTGGTGTCAGTGAAGTGAAAAATTGGCATTGAACGGGGTTTTGTGGGAAAGCTGGGTTTGGGGGGTGGGCCCCAGTAAGAAAAGAAAACCCGCATTTTGGAGGGACCCTTGGGGGTGGGCCCCCACAAAGAGAATGAAAAACCTCGGAATGAACTGGGCTTGGGGGGATACTTGGGGAGGAAACCTGGGGAAAGGGAAAAGAAAACCATTGGGGGGTGTGCCCAGGCTTGCGAGTGGACACCATGGGGAGTAACGGGGCTATGAGGATGGACACCATGGGGAGGAACCGGGGCTATTTGGGTATGGCCCAGCGGGAAATGAACGGGAAAAGGGGTAGCACCAGGGGGATTGAACCCCGGGTATGAAAGGTGGGGAACCCGTTAAGTAAAAGCGTTTTCTAAAGGTATTGGACTCCCTGGGATTGAAACCCCGGGAAGGATGGACACAATGGGGTGAACTCCGACAAAATGGGTGGGCAGAGAGGGTAAAAACGGACTTTGGGGTTTCACCCGGGGAATGAACCCCCGGGGTAGAAGGTGGGACAAACTGTAGAAAGCAAAAACCCAAAGGATTGGACCCAGAGGGTTATTGATTGGGAGTCCAAATTGTTTATTAATGTTGTTTTTAAATTTTTGCTTTGGGGCTTGTCACTTCTGTTTTTTTTGTCATATTTATTTTTCATTGTGTTTTTTATAACTCTGCCAACTGTCGTCATTGTTAAGATGATAATTTGTTTTAGTGTGAATTAAATTTTTTGCACCTTTTGACGTTTGACTTTGCAAATCAATCCATTCATTTTTTTTCCCTTTTTTATACTGGAGGGTTTTAACCTTATGGGATTTGTTTTAAAAAAAAACGTTTTTTTGTCCCGTTTTAAAAAGTTCTTTTTTCTTAGTTTTTGGGTTTTGCCCATTTTTTAATTTACCCGGTTTGTCCCCGGTCACATTTTCGACAGGAAACGCATCAGACATTGGGAAAAACCCGTACGCGCTATGCGGGCTCATTTGAACTTTCGCTTTACTGCTTGTCACCCTATGTTGTCCGAAAATTATGCAACATCGATTTTCAATCGGGGCTCGTTTATTAAATATCCAAACATCTTTCAACAAAAAACAACGTTTTTTTATTTTAAAATTTTTGCTTTTGGGATTTTTTCCCTGGGCATATTTAAAAAAATTGAAATCCAATTAGGGGTGGCCCAGGCTACGAATTGGACACCCGTAGGGAAGTGAACTCGGGTTAGGAGGAAGACCCCATTGAAAAGGAGTACCCCCAATTTTGGGGGTAGGGGATCAGGGGAAAAAACCCCGGCTAGGGAGGAACACCCTGGGGGGTGAGAACCAGCTATGAAGGTGGACAAAAAATGGGAGTGAACAAGCCACGTATTGGAACCGTGGGTGAGTGAACCCCGGGCTTTTGGGGGTTGGGTAGTAATGGGGAAGAACCGACATAGGGAAGAAGGCTATATTATCCCCCTTAACCTCCTCCTTTTTTGAAAAATTATCATCCCTTCAATTATCTAAAACAAAACTTTTTTTTGAGGATCTATTGCAAAAAATACGGAAACCCCAAAAAACCGCAGCGGGGAAAATCGTTTTTGGGGGAGGGGCTTCAAGGGCACACAAGACAGCTTGTGGCCTATGGGCGAATTTGCTTTCGGATCGAAGGTTTTGGTCCGTGCCTCCTCCCCCATAGTAGAGTCTGGAAAAGGCTCTTTAAAAACCCCCCTTCCTTACCAAATAAGGGTAAAATTCTCGTGGCGTTAACAGCGTGTGTAAAATTTTCCTTAAAAGGCCTCTGTTTGTTTTATAGTTAATGTGCTAATGGTCAGGGGCCTTTTTTAAACACTTTTAGAACGTTTAAAAATATTGCGAATATTTTTTTTTAATCAAAAAAGCTCAGATAAAATCTCAGTTTTCTTAGGAGAAGCAAAAAACTAAATCGCAATGCCGGACTTGATAAACTGTTTTTCCATTCGGGTCAATATTTAATAATTTTTTCAGAAAATAGGGAACCTTTCCCCCATATCATGGTCATGTCGGGGCCCTAGGTCCCCCCAATTCCCTAATTTGAACCGAAAAGAAAGTTAAAAGCGAGGAAAATACATGATAGATAACAAAAATTAAAATAAACAAAAGATATCCAATTCTTTTGGTCTTTTTTTTGTTTTCAGTCAGCCAATCCAGGTTTTTAAACATGATTTTTGCTGTCCCAAGGTTGGAATTTTTAAAAATGTAAACACGCTGCTTGTTTTTTGAATGATAAAAATACCCCGTGTCAACTAAAAATGACCCAAGGAAAAGTTTAAATTTTAAAAAAAAGGGGAACACTTTTACAGTGGGTCTTTTGAGCACATTTTTAATGTACAATGACCCCGAGCAAAAAAGGAAAAAAGATCATGTCCTTCATATTGTTGCAGTTTTTTTTTTATGAAAGTAGAAATCTTAAAAGGGACTTCGCCTCTGGGGTTCAACTATTAACATTAACAATCTTTACGAAGTGGTACAATGTACACTTTGGGGGGGTTCACTTTGAACCTTAGGTAGCAAAGTTAGTGATAGTCCCTGAATCTCGTAAAAAAAACCCCTGGGCAACCTTGGGAATTCGTGATCGTAATCTCATAAAAAATTTACCGGTGTAAACTGTTTTTGAAACCCTCATTTGTTCACCAACCCCGACCCTTCGTTTTTTTTATACCTAAAAAGAAAAAAGTATGGTACTGTAACCGCGAAAAAAAAAAACCGGGTTAATGTCCCCTAACAAAATTTTGGTGTTCGACCCAATTTTTAATAAAATCCATCAAAAGGTTGTGAAATTTCAGTCAAAACTGCGCACGGCTTTGGGGGAAAGGTATAAAAGAGCAGTTTACGTCACCAGGCCTTGTTTTTGTTTTTGCCCTCCGCGTTTTGTGGAGTTTTCTCACTAAAACTGCATTAAAACCGACTTAAAAAAATTATGGACCAGGTTTGGTGTTGGGCCTTAATTTCCCGGGTGGGAATGTTGGAATCCTTGCCAAAATTTTTCTAAAGAACAAGGCTGTTTGGAAAACCCTCACAAAAGCTGGTGACCTAATTTTTTTTCCTTTTATTGGTGAATGCGTTTATTCCCCCGGGCTCCTTTCCTGTTGGCTAAACCCACGTGAGTTTTTGCATGTTATAAAGCAATTCCTATGGGCCCCCTTGTTGTCGTGAAAAAACAAAAAATTGACACAAAATTTCCTTACAACAATTTTAAAATTGCCCCAAAAGGGGTTTGGATGTCAACCGCATATATTTGCGTCGCCAACCAAAAACACTTTTTTTAAGGACAACACACGTGTAAAAACTATTTTTGAGGGATCGTTGGTTTCTACCCTAAAAAAACTACAAAATAAAAAAATGGGTTGATCTATATTAACTTTTTTGTGCCCGAGGTCAAAGGCCCATTGCAAAATGTGCTCAAAATGACCCCTTGTAAAAGGTTCCCCTCTTTTTGAATATCTAATCAGACTACAAAACCCAATTTAGTTAAAAGTAAATAACAATGGGAAATATGGAAGGGGATTTTCAATTTAATGAAAAAAGACAGGTGATGTAGACTTTTTAAAAGGGCTACCCCTTTGCAACAAAACACGGGGGAAAGAAACATTAAAGAATTAAAATCAGAGATTGGCATTGTTAAGGTCAAAAAATTTAAAACAAAAATTCCGAAAATTATTTTATTATTTTTTAAATTATTAAAAAAATTTAAAAATTTTATTTTTATTTTTTTTATTTTTATTATTTTATTATTTTTATTATTATTTTTAATTATTTTTTTTAATTATTATTATTATTATCTTTATCATTAAAATTTATTTTTAACTTTATTTTTGTCTTTTTTATTATCATTATTTTTATTACAAATACCATCATCATCCCCATCATCATCATCATAAATCATCATCATCATCATCATAAATCATCATCATCATAAAACATCACCCACCCTCATCACAGCACAACATCACCCCTCGCCCGCCTTTCGTTGTCATCATCATCATCATTCATTACTTTTATTATACACTATAAATAGTAAATTATCAAATCATTATTTTTAAAATTTTTAAAATTTTTTTTATTATTATTATTATTATTATTATTATTTTTATTATTATTATTTTTTTTTTAAAATTTTTAAATTATTTTTATTTTAAAACATATCATCATTTATTTTGTTTTTTTTATTTCCTGGAATTCCAATCTAAAAAAAGAATAAAAAAGGGGCTAAAACCTAAACTTTTTTGGTTTGACTCTCCCTTCATGAACAATTCCTTGCCCTTTTTGTAGTACTTACCGCCCCTAATCGGGTTAAAAATGGTAAATGACAATCGAATGAATCAAAAAAATGTATGAAATAATAAAGATAAAAATGGAAATTTAAGAACAATAAAAATAATAAAGAAAATTTTTAAATTTACTAATACAAATAATAAAAATAAAAAATAATAATAATAAAAATTTAAAAATAAAAATAATAATAAAAATAAAATAAAAATAATAAAAAAAATAATAAAAAAAATAATAAAAAATAACATCATAAACATAATCATAAACACATCATAAAAAATAAAAAATAAAAATAAAAAATAATAAAAATAATAATAAAAAATTTAAAAAATAATAAAATAAAAAATAATAATAAAAAATAATAAAAAATATTATGAAGAAAAGAAGAAAAGAAAAAGAAGAAAAGAAGAAGAAGAAGAAAATTGTTTAAGCAGGGGAAAGGAACAAAATAAAATAAAATTTTAAAAAATCCTTTTAAACGCTATATAAATGATGTTGACGATGTGACTTTTATACAAAAAAATTTTTGTTTAAATAAAATAACTAAAATATTAAATAAACCATTCACCACAAAGCCCAAACAATTATTTTTCAGAAAAAATGGTCGCCCTTTCTCTATTTAAAAACGAAAACAGAGAGAAAAACCCGAAAATCTTTTCTGCCGTCCAATTAGGGTTTATAACAACAAGCAATAATCATTTTTTTAATTTAAATTTTTCATTTTTTTCTTTTTAAAAATAAAATATTAATTTTTAAAATTTTTTTGTTTTGCAAACCCCTTTTTTTTTTTCAATTTAAAAATGACAGTTTTAACTATTTTACAGTGTTGAAATTAATTTTATATTATAAAGCCCCAGCTCCCCCTTATAGAGCTGCTCCCCTTTTTTTTATATATACATTCTATTTCCATTGTATTTTTAAACTTATGTGTAAAAATTTTAACACGTCTGTACAAAAAATTTCCTTTTTGGATGCAATAAAGTTTTTATTATTATTATTATTAATTTTTTTTTATTTTTATTTAAAAGAAGAAGAAGAAGAAGAAGAAGAAGAAGAAGAAGAAGAAGAAGAAGAAGAAGAAGAAGAAAAAAAGAAGAAGAAGAAGAAGAAGAAAAAAAGAAAAAAAGAAGAAGAAAAAAGAAGAAAAAAAAAAGAAAAGAAGAAAAGAAGAAAAAGAAGAAAAAAAAAAAGAAGAAGAAGAAGAAGAAGAAAAAAAGAAGAAGAAGAAGAAAAAAAAAAAGAAGAAAAAAAGAAAAAAGAAGGGAAAAAGGAAAAAGAGAAAAGAAGAAAAAAAGAAGAAAAAGAAGAAAAAAGAAGAAAAGAAGA
>NW_027623878.1:0-25213 GCF_034508935.2 Berghia stephanieae | reverse complement strand
TTGTCGCGGAAGACCCCACAGCCCCTGGCGAGGTGTCAAATGCAGGGAAATGTTTGGAGGCATCGCATTTGAATCTTTGGGGGTTCCCCTTGACGTGGGAAGCCCATCCCCCCACAGGCGGTTCCCCAGCACACTGATTGCCGGCACACAAAAGGGCCCCAACCACAAAAAAACCAGAGCTTCTGACTCCGGCAAGGGTAAAGCCTGTGGGGTTTTTCAAAAGTAAGTTGGGGGTACCTTTTGAGGAGGGGGGGCAGCAGCTTCCCCCAGCAAGCCTAATTGGTTTTCAAGCCCCCACGAAAGGACCTTGACCGGAAAACCCAAAATATCTGTAAACCAAGCCGGCAAGCCCAAACCCCGTTTCACTGCGCCATGTGGTGTCAAAAATGAAAAAGTCCAGCAGCCTCCTCTTTTTGGCGTCATGCAACCGGGTGCGTCGTTCTTCCCCAGCACTGCAGGTTGGCTACTTGTTTCTGGGTTCGGTTTTTTGGGGGGTCTAGGGGGTCCTTCACCATTCTAACTCCCCCAAAAACGATTTGAAAACAACCGGCAAGGGGGGCGCGATCCTGGGGGTTGGGGCTTAGGTTCATTAGTCGTCAAAAAAAGCAGCAAAATTTTCTCGAAGAAAATTGCACTACTAAAATACTAATAATAAAAATTGGAATAAAAAAAAATCAAAAAAGCAAAAATATGATGATAATAATGAGAAAAATTTGAAATACAAAAAACAATACAAAAAATTAATTATACTTCCAATGTCGCATCCTGGAAAAAGGCCAAGGTTGACCGCCGGTCTCGGGGAATCCACTCGTAAGACCTTTTCCCCGGAGGGTTTTCCGAGCGACTTCTAGCTGTTTTTTTTGTATGCATCTTGTTGTGTTTTGATAATATCCCCCCTTTTTGGGTTGTGTATTATCATCTTCTGGTTATATTTTTTTAATATTATTTCTTTTTTTCTATTTTTTATTTTGTGTATTGTGTAGTAGGGGGAGTAGACTTCCGGAAGGTTTAAAGGGGAACCCCCCCCAACCGAGCCGTCGCGGTAGTCCAGTCGGGGCACTAGCTGTCAAACTGGGGGGTGGGGCAAGGTCATGTAGATACCCCAAGGGGGGGGTTTGCACAGCGACAGAGTTCGATGGGTTTTTTTCAATTTTTCCATTTTACCTACTACATGCTGCAAGCGGATTTCCCCGAAATACCGTGCCTCCGGTTTTTTTTTTTGCGTCCCTCGGCAAAAGGGGACCTGACGGCACCCGGGGGTTCCACCAAATAACGGGGACTATTCTACAGGGGATATATGGGGGCCAAAAATTCTTCGCACGTTGTGTTGAAATTGGGGTTTCTCTTTTTTTTTTTAAATCAAAAATCTTGCTGAAGGGGGATTTCAACTCATGCTCCCCAAGGTGTCACTTTTTTTCCATGCTGCGGGTCGCTGACCAAATTTCCGGGGTTTGGGAGGAGCGAAGACCAAGGGTGTACAGTGTAGAAAAAATAAAAATGATAGCGTGCAAAAAAATCTCGCATACCGGACAAGAACTGTGCTCTTTCTGGAAGTCCACTGTGCTTTCTGAGTTACGAGGTGAAGGGGGTAAGCACAGCAGAATTTTCCCCGTAGTGCTTCCATGCTTCGGGTTTTTACTAGTGTCGGTTGCTGTATTGGATTAAAAAACCTTTGTGTGGGGGCACATACTGAACGTTACACATCAACATGACAAAAAAAAAGGAATGTTTTGATGGGCAAAAACCGTGTTTTTTTATTTGATCTTTCCCCTTGCAGGCTATGGCCATACCGTCAAAAACTACTTGGAGGCCCGTGCCTTCGAGAGAACCGCAGGTAAAGGAATTGATCAGCAAATCTCCTGCACCCCCGCCGGTTTTAACGTTGTCAAAGGTGACTAGGTGAGCACGGGGTTGTATGAAGGTTGCACCGAAGGGCATTTTTGCACTTTTAATTGGAAAATCATTTCTTTGTTTTTGTTGAAAGATTGAGGACAAAGTTGAAGCATTACAACAAAAACGGGGGGCCCAAACCCAACCGCAAAACAAACACATCTAAAGCACGTCAGAGCGTACTCCATCAAGCCCGGGATTTGAGGACAAAACACGCCTCTTCCGTTCGGAACCCTGGAAAAGGTTCATCAACAAGTCCCGGCCTCTGCCGACGGGCCTTTTACTTTCCCCCTTTTAGCGCCTTGGAAGAGGAAGTTTTTTATGGGAGTTTCCGAAAAAAGGGGTCCTTATTTTGGGGGCCCTTATAAAAAAATTCCAAATTTTTGGGGGTTTTTAGGGTCCCCCTTTCGGAAAAACCCCATATCCTCCAGAAAAGGCTCCGGGCCCCGCGCACCGCGTTTTCTTAAAAGAAGCCATTTGGTTTAAGAGGGCCCCGAAAATCTGCGATCCAGGTGCACCCCTACGATTGAAAAAAGGAGCCCCAAAGCCAGGGGTTGACTGTGGCCCGGGATGGACCGGATTGGGTCCTGTTTGACGAGGGGGTTTCTCACGGATCGCTTGAACACTATCCCACAAAACATCTACAAACTGGTTCCCGCGACAAAAAAACCCTCGGCTTGGCAGGCAGTCCTTTTTTTTCCTCCATGCAACACTCTTAACGCAACAAAAAAAACACTCAAGGGGAAGGGCCCCCGCAACTTCATAACTTCCCCCCGCTTTTCTGCATCGCGGGGAAAATTTGGCATCGCCGTTTTTGCCTTAGCTTGGTTTTGCAACCCCAAAGGGGCCCCTTTCCATGCAGAAACTTTTTTGGGGGCCCCCCGCTGGCGTGCGCGCACGCCTCTCATCCGAGTCCCCTTGTCATCAACTGGGGGCTGTCCCCCGTATCGAAGCAAAAATTCCTCACCCCCTAAAAATCGGAAGAGGGGTTTTTTTTGGGGCCCGGTCAAGTGCCGCCCCGATGTCTCGGGCGGGCCGCAGTTGAAAAGATGTGGGCCCAACCCGTGATTTTTGATGCGGACCGAAATTCCTCAGCTCGGAAGCTTTTCAATTGCCCCTACCGGGCCCCCGGGATCAAGAGCCCCCCGGGGCGTTTTCGAGTGGCCCGGCTACCCAAGCAACCTGACGAGAAAAAGCAAAACCCCGGCCAAAAACACTCTGGGAGTTTCGTGTTCTATCCGAAACCCTCTCTCGACCCCAGGGCTTTTGAAAAAGGGGGCACGTGCCGGGGATAGGGGGGGGTCCCCCGGTCCCCCCCCTTGCCCCTCCTCACTTGCCGAACGGCAAAAAAAAACCCCTCGAGGACAGTTGCCGCCGAGGTCGGCGCCATGGCAAAAGGGAACGCTGGGGTCGACCCCTTTTTAAAGGCACCCCGACGAAGCCCCCGCCCGGGGGAAAACCTGAGACAGCCATAAGCAGTTGTAAAAACAGATACAGGGGGAAAAGCTTGGCGAGCCACAGCCCAAGTCGCCTTCCGACGCGGGGAAAGTAAAGAGGAGTGTCCTTGAGGTACGCAGAAACAACCTGTTTCATTTTTTCTTTTTTTCTTCTTTACCAAAAAAGATACGAAGCATTTTACGGGTTCCCCCCTTTTTTGGAGCCGCGGGGTACCACCCTTATCCTCTTTTCGTTCCCCGCCCCACACATGCCCCCTTGGCCAGAAAACCCCCTACCCTGTTCCCTTTTAGTCCCCGTAAATCCTCGACCAACCCCCCCCCGTTCTTCCTCCCCGGGGAACGAGTTTTTTAACCCCCCGACACAACACCAAAAACCGCTACCTGCATCTTCGCCCCTTCTGCTTTCCCGTCGGTTTAAACCCGGGTGCACCTCCCGGCAAAGTTTCGAGGAATTTTTTGATCCAGCACTTGTCGCGCGCACATTCCTGCAAATACATGGGAAAAAATTTGTGCTGACCCTTTTAACACTCACTGACAAGCCCCCTCTCGGCCAAGGCAAAAAACCCCCCCTCCCCCGGCAAACGTAATGTAGCTGCTGCCCCCTGCAAGATGAAAATGAACCCCCGTTGAGCCCATATGATATAAAAGCCCTGTGGAGCGTCGAAAACCCTGGATCCACAACCCCCCGCCCGGGGGCCTCCCTCGGGGAAAACGTCCCTCCGGGGGTCCTTTCCGTCAGCCGCACCCCGCGGGGGGGTCTCCCCCTCTCTGCTGGGGCCTGGGAGTCATACGAGTGCCGTGTCTCCCCGGGGGTCCTTTTTTGTTTTTTGGGTGAACTTTGGCCCAGGGGTCCGAGGGGGGTTTTGGAGATATGGTCTGTCTGCGCATAAGTACAACCGCAGAACGTGCCAGTTTTTCGAGAGCAAGAAGTCCTGAGCCTGAAACGACACTCGAAGAGCCCCCAGGGCACTGTCCGTCCACTACACCGTTGTGCACGTATGTTTGCATTACTTCTTTTTTTTATTGGATTTACTGTTGACCCCGAAGTCAGAAGTCGCTTCGGCTTGTGGGAATCAATGAAAGTGACGGGTCCGAAATGCTAGGAGACCGGGGCCCCCGGTAATTCCCCCCCAGGCCCCTCTATTGGACATCGAATTCCTTTTGGCCTCTACCCCCGGGGCGATTTGCGAGGTTGCAGTACCCGGTTAGTGGATAGAAAAACCTTTTTAACCCCCCCTCAAGCCCCAGCCCCCCCCATGATCGCAAGTCCCGTCGACCTTTTTTCCGGGGCCCCGGCCCCCCCAGAAAAGAAGCTGCTTTTGGGTTTGTTCTTTGCTTTTTATGCGCCCTTTCTCCTTCCATCACATGAACAGCCCCCAGAAACTGCTTGATGGCAGTTTTTTATTAGAGTATTCCCCTTGGCCCCAAGGAGGGGGCGGAAAATGCCTTCTTTCCCTGTGTTTCGAGGGAGACACGAAAGAAGGGGAATCTCTGCGTTTGTGGGGGCCGCCTCCTTCACAAAAAAATTAGTGTAAGGTCATTACCCCCAAACCGGTTTGCCCCCAAAAAAACCCGTAATTGGCGCTAGGGAACATAGATATAAACCAATTCTGTTAATGGCGAAGGGAACACCCACAAATGCCACCCCCGGGGGGATGCCCCTTTAAAACAATACACGGCACTGATGCCCCCAAATCGCCAAACAGGATCACCGTCCCCCCGGGAAAGCAAAAAAAGGCCTAATCCAATAACAACACAGTGGGAATACAAAAAAAATAGGCATAAAATGGCCGAGGGCTGTACTGAGTGAGAAAAAAGGCGTAATAAGGGCCTCCCTTTTAAATTGGGCGAAGCGCGGTCGAGTCGTCAAAGATGCCCGTATGGGGCAAAAGGCCTTCGGGGGCTACCCCCTTGGTCTCTGTAAACGTCCGGGGTTTCAAGACCAGTGCCCCCGGGGTCGCAGGCCCGCAGCCTTCGGCACTCAGGTGCAGCCAGCGTGTGCTGCATTCCGTATTTGGGGGTTTGCTTTGTTTTTGGGACCCCGCCGAAGAGAAGCCGTCCCCGGGGCACGAACGGTTTTGCGGGCCGCAGGCAAAGCAAAATTTCAAGGGAGTTTTTTTTTGTCTTTTTTGCCCCTTTTGATTCTGCGGCCTCCGGGGGCACTCGCCTGGGGGTCACAGCCCATTCCGGCCACCAAGCGCAACGGTGGAGGGCCGAACCCCCACCTAGAAGAAATGAAACGGGCCCCAAACTCAAAGCCAAACCCTGAAAAAAATCGTAAAGCCGGGGGGTGCAATCTGGTTTTGCTTGCCCCAAGCCGGTCCCAGGGGCCCCTCCCAGGGGGGTTTTCGTTTGGGGTCGGAGGGCAAAGGGGGCAAAAGGGGGTTATGGGGAAAACAGCAATCGAGTGCCCCACCCGATTTTCAGCCCGATTCAAGCAAAAAAAGCAAAAAAAAAGGGATCAAAGGGTTTGAGGATTCCCGGGTGCACGCCCGCCACTCCCCCCCGCAAGTTTTAAAAATCAAACCCGGGTCCGCCCCTCAGGGGTGTTGGCAGTTCCCTTCTTCTGGCGGTCCCCCCTTTGTCCGCACTTCACCTCCAAGATCTTGCGGGAGAGTTTGGGTTTTGAAATCTGGAGAGGATTTTGAACCCGGCCCGAACTGCTTCACTCGCTGCCGGAGTGACCCTCCCCTCAGAAAGCTATTGCGGTTCCCGCCTCCCCTTAGGGGGGTCGCCCCTCGTTCGCACTGGGGCCCAAACTTTTCCTTCAGTCATGCTTCAGTAAACACAACCCCCGGAAAATAGGGAAACCGAAACCCCCGGCAAAAGCTTTCCGCAACCCACCCTTGACGCGTCATCGCGCCCCCCCGCTCGGGGGGGGGTGTTTTTGGCTAGCGTGTCCAGGTTTTCCCGGAAAAACATCACAGGCCAGGGGAGGTGTCGTTGGCTTTTGCCCCCCACGCTTGACGCACAAGCGCTGAGCTCGGTCGGGGGAACATTCCACCTCGGGCCCCCTAAGCAGGTGCGGCCGGCATCCATCCCACACCTTTGGATCACCCTTGGACCCCGGCCTGGGTGCACCCCCTTTGAAAAAAACCCCATCTGCCCATCATCGTAAAGGGGCCTTTTTGCTTGGCCCCCGGCAGAAGAAAAGTCCCGACAGTCTGAACACGGGCACCGTTTAAAATTTATAATTAACCTAATTTTTCTATGAGTATTAGTAGTTATAATATACTATAATTCCTGCCAAAGCAAAGGGAAACGTCCTCGGTTTTGCGGGAACTTTCCCGGGTCAAGCTTCGCTAAAGCCCCCCCCCCAAGCGAACCTTCGGGCCTTCGGAGACCCCCCCTTTTTTGAAGTCCAGACAGGGGTGAAGGATCCAAAACATGACAACACCAAAACCCCCTGACTTTTAAGATAAAAATCGTGTTACGTTCAGCCAACGTAATAAAAGAAAGTTGCAGCCGTTTGGGGGCTGCTTTAAAAAAAAACCAAATTTGAAAGGCCCGGTTTTGTGTTCGGGGTTGGGGGGAATTAAATTTTTCTGTTCCCCCATGCACTATTTCCGCAAGATTTTGGACGTTGACGACTGGCAAAAAGCCCTTTTTTTTTAACGTAGAGAAAACCCACCCTACCTTTTTGGGTGTGGGTTTTAAAGGCTTGCTCTTTTAAGGCCCCCGAGTTTCGCGGTTTTTTTTGACAAGCGGGGTTTTGGGGTTTACTGGGGGTGGTGTTGGCTATGTTTAAAAAGGTCGCTTCCTTTGCTGGGGCGGGGGTTAGGGGTTTGAAATTTTCCGCGCGTCCCTTTTTTTTCTTCTGCTGCCGAAATTTGGATGCTTTCCCGGCCCCCCAAAACCTGCCTCGGGGGCTCCCCCCTGCAAGTTGTCCCATGTGAAAAATTCCTCGAGGCCCCCAATGCGCTCGGCGCGCCGCGTGGATCCCCCCACCAGGGGGGCCAGTTTGGGGGGAACCCCCGCGGCCCCGCTACTCGCAGGGGCTCCCGGGCCCCCCGGAAAAGGTAACGAAGTCGGGGAAAGGGCAATGAACAAAAAAAGCTTGGACCCCTCCACAGATACCACAGGGGGCACCCTCGAAAAAAGGGGTTTTTGACGGCATTCTGGCCCCGGGAAGTAATCGGTGGGGGATTCGGCCCCAAGAGGGAGCCATCGCCGGCGAGGCCCCTTGGTCGCAGCTTTTGGCAGCGTTTACCCCAGTCATGTTTGGAAGCATTGGTAATTAAAAACCCAGCTTAAAATTTTTCGGGTGTAAACAATACTGGCGGCGGCCAGCATTGAAGAGATGCAGAGCCACATTAAAACTTCTTTGTGAGCGACACTTCGAGAAAACGCATAATACACATCGGAAAAAAACGATCAGAGGGGAAATGTTTTTGCAATTCCCCCCGCCTCTGCCCAAAAACCCGGGGGATCAGGTAAGTTTTCAGCCACATTCTCAAAAAAAAACAGAGTGCCCCAGTTTTCCTTTTCCCACCACAACATTTTGGAGGCAAGCCCTGATGTGCGTTCGAGTCTTTACAGTTTTAATTCTAAGAGCAGTTCTCGCTGCTTTTTTTAAGGGCTTATTCCCCCATCAATTGGTTTCAAAGATGCGGAAAAACGATCTTTTCCCTTTTTCACTATGAATTCTGGGCCGATAAGCAGGCGTTCGGTGGTTCTTGACTTTTAATACGGGGTGAGACTGCTGGAAAATACTAGTAAAACCACGCCTGTGGGGTAAAATGCACGCCCGACAGAGTACGTAGAAAACATGAGAGGGTTTAGATGACGAGAGAACGACGGGGGGGGTGCCATGTACACATATTTACATAGCATCGTGGAAGGGCGCCGAAAAACGAAAATTTTGGGGAGCGTTCAACTAAAAAGCAGGCGGCTGGGTGAGTACAAATCCCGTGGTCAGGGGGTGGCCACCATTTTGCCACATGAAACTGTTGTTGCCACTCTATGTCCAAAAGGGGGCCATAAACCTTTCTGGCTTCCTTCCGGGGACCTACCAGAAAAGACCAAATGCCACCTTGCCTGCGTCCCGTTAAATCGCTTCAAAAGGCTAGTGTAAAGAGCACAGAGTGGAAAGCTGTGGCCGGCGCTGAGCCCCGTCCGGCCGTGTTCCAAGTCAGGTCCAAGTACTCGATGAGCTTGCGCCCCCCTGGGAAAAGGCGAAGGACCAGGCCGGCTCTGGACCCTTCAACAAGGGCATGGCGCGGTAGTTCGGCATCCAGCCCTGCCCAAAGTGCCCATGGCTGAATCGACAGGGGAACCCGTGGGAACCTGCAGGCGAAGAGCACAGGATGTGTGGCGAGTATCGAGTCAGTGCGACGGAACGCGAGGGTGAGTTTTCTTTTCTCAGGGAAGCGTTCTGCCCTCTTTGCTATGGACGAAGCGCTCATTGCTGGAAGACGTCTTGGCTTGCCCAGGTTTTCCTTCTCCTCGGCAAGGCTTGGGCGCGGGATCGAAGTGCTCAAGGAGCCAGTCGCACCCTTGTGCAGTTGCTCACGACCTCCTCCACGACGTGGCCTCTTTTTTTTGTTGGGAGCTCGCTTTTTGTGCGCTAAGATCGGGTTCAAGTCTCCTTGGTCTTCGCCTTTCCTGCGTCAACTCACTCTGCGCACGTTTCTGTGCATCGGCAAGGCTTCTCGTTATCCTTCTGGGAGTTGGCCTCATCGGACTTGGCACGCCTTTCCTGTGTGTCCCGCCTGTGCCATTTTCGCAGGGAGGGACTTCTGGTCTGAAACTCCTCCTCAACTACACGTATGGTCCTGTGGGAGGAAGAGGGGCCCCGGCCTTCAGTTGTTGCAATCAGGGAGATTGCCATGGCCTGGGAGGCCTGGTAGCCGCCCTCGAAGGTCGCTGGTGGAGCCTCCTTTCGGCTGGAGGATGCGGAAGGTAGGGGCGAAGGGGTTCTTTGTGGTGGTGTCCCGAACTGCTTGGGCTTGAACCTGATTCAGTTTGTTCTTGGCCAGATCAAGCTGCACCGCCTGACATTGGAGCCAGGATCCGGGAATTCACAAAAGTTCCATAATTAAACGGCATCCTAACCACTCTAGGCAGGAGCAGGAGGGGGACGAGAGGGAGAGAGAGAGAGGGAAGGAAGAGACCCATTCCTCCCAAACCCAACTTTACCTAGATGGTCAAATTTCCCAACGTAACCTCGCATCATCGACCAGTAAAAGAAATTATTGTCCTCTCTCCCTCCCTTCTCCGAAGTGCCGGGCCTGGAAGTCCTCATGTCGGCCCTTGCGGTTTTCCCCGGCCTCGCCACGGTCTTGTCCAAAACCCACCAGGCCCGCCTAGAAAAGCCCAAGAATTCCCACACAGGGGCGAAGGTGTTGTAGGGTTATGAGTATTCATGAGAATATCCCGCAACCCGCACAGGCTAAACTCTGTTCTGTTTTTTTTGGGGGGGAGTCCCTGGCCTGGAGCCCTTGAACTCCGTGGAAGCTGCGCGTGGCGCCCTTGGACTGCTCCACGGTGTTTGAGAACTGATGGCGAGGCCCGGCTTGGTCTTGACTCGGGCTCGTGGAAATCCTTGCCGGTGTCCTTTTTGCTTGGTCGTCCTTTCCTCGGTCTTTAAGAGCTCACCATCCATCGATCTTCTTTACGATCTTGCTGAAGTCGATCTGCGCAGGTTCAAGTTCAGCTTTCCGCGTTCGGATGGTACCGTATGGAAAGTGCTTCCCTGAAACCATCTGCAACCCAAGCCCCCAAAGGGCCCCCAGCCCTAAGAACCCCGCCTTGCGGCCCGGGGAGAGTGCCAAGGCCAAGAAGTTCAGTCCGTGGGCCCGTGCTGCTCGGCATGTGGGGCAAAGGTTGCCTAAAGCCAAACAAAAACAAGCCGTGGCTTTTTTTTTTGGGGTTTGGCTTTCCCCCTTGTGAACCGCTCCAGTGCCTGTCCTTCTTGTTTGATCCCCCTTGGAGCTGAAGGAGGCTCGCCTTGGCCTTGTGCGGAAGGGTCCCAAGGATGTCGGAGTCCCCCAGAATCTTTACGGTTCTTCAGAGCCGAGGCCCTTTTCTGACGAGTTGTTGCGCCCTCCCGCGTGCCTTGGCTTCGAATGCTCTGAACTCTTTGAGATTTCTTGTCGCTGCCAGGGAATGGCCCGCACCCTCCTTGGTTCTTCATGTTCACCACCTCCACCTTAGTCCCATGGCTTCATCTTCCGGAACTGCTCCGAAGGGGAGATCTCCACCTTCTTAGATCCTCGAGCTCGTCTACGTGGGATGGTGTGTCCTCGTTCTTGTCATCGTTGCATCTTTCCTTTGTGTCTCGGCCTGCCACTCAAAAATGCCCGCAATAGCTCGGGTCCATCCTCTCCCCCGACAAAAGGACACCAGGCGTGCTTCTCCAGGCCGCTAAAGTGGTCCGCAGCAGGAAAAAGCAACGGGGCCTTCTGCGCGGGGGCCCTAGAAGATCCCGTCTTCAGGGCCCCGGCCTGGGAGATCTTTACCACCTGGTGTCCTGAAAAAAAACTTTGAAAGATTTTGGGTGCTGAAGATCCTGCCCTGCCCGCCGGCACTCGGAAAAAAGGTACAGAAACCATGCTTTGTCAGACGTCCTCGGTGTGCTCCTCCCGTAGGCCGTCCTGAAACAAACGGGGAGGACGGGGCGGAAAGGAGCGAGGGAGATTTGTTGTGGAGCTAAAGGAGGAAGAAGGGGGGATAAATTTGCCAGGCCACTCCTTCCCGTGGACTTGCCGCCTTCAGCGTGTCCTCCTCGGATAGCTCCTCCTTGAGCTTGGTGACCTGGCCGTCAAGAAAAACTCCCTAAAGGGGCCACCGAAGCCTTGAGGCCCCACGAACCAGCCGTCTCGGAACATTGGCAATTTGGCATGTTTCACACGCCTCCATCCCAAGTTAGTTACCACACGGCCACCGGTCTGCACAAATTAAATGCGATGCATTCGACAAGCCTTTGCGGAAGTCTCGCCGCTTTCCTAGATGGTTCTGCCCGAATCGACCCGAGGTGTTTTCGCCCAATCTCATGGGCCCACATGTACAAGTATGATTGTTCTATTTTCGGTTTGTTATTGATTTAGATTGATAGTTTAGTGGTGGTAGTATGTGTATAGTAGGAGTAAAAATGGTAGTGTAGTGTGTAGTATAGTAGTAGTGGGTAGTATAGTAGTTAAGCAGAGTTTGTAGTACGGAGTGTGGTAGTCTCTATTCTTCTACTTCTCCTCTCCTATTCTTCTTACTCTATACTATAACCACTTTCACAACTTATTTACTCTTAATTTGTTTTCATTATGTGTGATTGTATGTTTCATTTTCAGTTCCTTTTGAGCTTAGGACGGCCTCTTGCTCAAGGGCGTGATCTCGGCCTCGCGCCCTCGATTCGGGGGGTCACCTTTGCCAAAGGGCTTCCCAGCTTTGGAGCCCAGGATTCTGTTTTAGCCAAGCTTGGGGTTTTCTTGGCTGGATGCTAGCCCGAGCTCGTATCCTTCTTGCATAGCCTTGAACTT
Organism: Berghia stephanieae; assembly: GCF_034508935.2. Taxonomy (NCBI): domain Eukaryota; kingdom Metazoa; phylum Mollusca; class Gastropoda; order Nudibranchia; family Aeolidiidae; genus Berghia; species Berghia stephanieae. Next base: position 13,392 of record NW_027623878.1, on the reverse strand, counting down.
GTCGTAGAGGTTTTTCGTGGTTGCCCTCTTTTCGATCTTTTACCCATTTTCTCCATCATGGTGATCCTTGGGGATGGGGTTTCCAGCTCCCGGGTCAAGCTGTTGAAGGCTGCGAGATTGTAGGCCACAGAGGACCCCAACAGGGCCAAGGCCAGGCTCGATTCGTCGGGGTACGCATTGCAAACTGATCTCGGCGCAGAGCACTGCGAGTCTAGTGGCGCTGACCGTCGGGCCGCTATGCTTGGCCGGAAGCGATGGATCGCAGTTGGAAGAAAAAAGGAAAAAAAAAATAAAAAAAAACTCTGCATGAGCCTGGATCACCACCGCCCAAGCACCACTTAGGCGTGGGTGGGCCTCTTTGCCAGTGCCGCAGCTGCCGGCGGGGTGCCGCTCCAGGTCTGTTCTCGTACTGCGGTCGCAGGACGTTCGCGGCAGGCTCGGGAACTGCACAGGAACCTGCGACTGCGATTTCCCAGAAAAAGAATGAGAATAATATGGCACCAAAAAAAACAACTCCAACCGGCCCTAAAAACAAACCACATTTTGGGACGTGTAGCCAATAGGAAAGGTCGCGCCAGATGAAGCGCCGGAGGAAGGTTGCATTTGGCCTTGGTGGCCTCGTCTCGACTTCCTGGTAACTGGCGTGCCTTCCAACATACTCGTAACCGGGATATCGAGAGCTTCTGATTGGTTCGCTCTCTGCGGGCTTCGCTGCCCAGTAACTTTTCGAGCTGAGATCTCTCCGAAGCGGATGTACGGGGAGAGCTCGGATGTGTTCCGCTCGTGGCAGAGCAGTCGCTTCCGACCTTCGAAATCACCCGCGGCCAGTACAGAGTCCAGGAAGTGTGCAAGCCGCTCGTTCGCCGCAGCTTCACCAACCTTCCCCACAAGACTGTAAATGGCAGGGCTCCCGTGGCTCGTTGGCAGCCGTCCGTCAGACGTTTGGACCAAAACTGAAACTTTGCATCCTCACTCGGAATATTCAAAGCCTAAAGTATTACATCCACTGTGGCTGCTGCTAGCGCAACAACCAAATATTATGTAAAGGAGACCCTGCAAATCAAAGCGGACCGATGACTCATGTGAATTTCGTAGATGGCCCTTCTTTGCCTGATGCCGGCAGCCCAATCGCCAGATTTGTGGCTGGCGCCTGGCGAAAGTCCGGCGTGAAGCCTTGACCTGGTTAACACGTAGGAAGTGCCAAAGAGTCAACAACTCTCACTTGTGCCACGCCGTCCAAAACGCGAATATTTTTGCGCCTGAGGTCTCGCCCAGGCCCAAAGAATCCAAGTCCTCCGAGGCAACGTTTGGGCAGCGGGGCAGCCGGTCCCAGTGCCCAAGGGAAACGGAGGTGGACCCAGCTCCTTGAGAGCGGGGCGAAACGCGAGAGGCACCAAATATGGGCACCGGCTCCTCTAGGGCATGGGAGAAGAAGCGGTAGCTGCCAAAGCCGCTGATGTGCTCCTTCGCTCGATCAGATCTGATTACCTCGCCACCAAAGACGCGCAGAGGGCGCTCCAGCTGCTTGGGCTTGCCACTGGCTGCCGCCGAGTCTGCGGAAGCCCTCGGGCCGCAGCCTCCTCCGCCCGGACCCTGGCCCGCCACTCTGCCACCGTTCGATCGGCTGCAGATCCTCAAGTCCACAACTGTGGAACATCTTGAAAAACAGCGAGGAGCGCACCCCGAGCTTCCGCGGCTCGTAGAGGACGTTGCCGGGATAGCTCTCCACTTCGATGCCGTAGGCACGAAGCCTGCCGGCAACCTGTCAGACAACATCCCACGGAAGCCTAGAGGCCTAGAGTATCCAGAGTGGCTTTCGGGAAGCCCCCTCTCGGTCCGAGCTTTGGTGCCAGGGCTCGCCACGGCGGTTGAAGAAAGCTGCACTCGAACCGTAACGGTTGATCGCAGATCCTGGAAGGAGAAGCATTGGAAAGCTTCCAGTGTGTCTTATGAGCGATTTCGGATCTCAGACTCTCTTGGCAGCGAAGTGGGCCACAGCCCCGAGTCCAACTCTTCAACCCCACAAATCCCAGGCCCTCGAAGCCCCCACTGTGCACCCTGAGCGGCCCAGCTCGAGGAGCAGCCGGGGAATCTCCTTGCACGGAGAGGTCTGTTTGGAGCACGAGAGAGGCGGAACAATGCACAAACTGCGGCTTTTGGAGTTTTCGGAAACACAACATCAAATTGATGCATGCAAGCAAGCAAGCAAGCAAGCAAGCAAGCAAGCAGGCAGGCAGGCAGGCAGGCAGGCAGGCAGGCAGGCAGGCAAGAGTTTTGAAAGACAACCGTATGGTTCACCTGCAGGCTTTCTCACGATATTTATTGCCTGCTGCTGCTGCTGCTGCTGCTGCCGTGCCGTTGCTTCTACCAGTGCAACGAGTCGCCGCAGCCGCGGCAGTTGCGCAGCAAAAGCAGCCGGAACAACAGCAGGACGAATGTCACCGACCGTTAGTAACAGCAGCTACAGCTGCAGTAGCAGCAGCAGCAGCACGCAGCAGCAGCAAAAGAGGCAAAGCAGCAGCAGCAAGAAAAAAAGGTAGCGGTGGTCCTCGTCGTCGCCGTCGTCGTCGTGGTAGTGGTAGCCGGTAGTAGTGTGGTAGCGGTAGTAGCAGTGGTAGCGGTAGCGGTGCGGTAGCGGTGCGGTAGCGGTGGTGGTAGTGGTAGTGGTAGGGGTTAGTGGTAGCGGTTAGGGTTAGTGGTAGTGGTTGTGGTCGTGGTGGTGGTGGCGGTGGTGGGGGTGGTGTAGTTTGTTGTGTTGTTGCAGTAATAGTATGCACCCCCCCCCCCCCCCCCCAACCCTCTCCTAAACACTGTTTAAGCACATCCATATTTACTCGGTATTTGTAGTCTGTCGTGATGTCGTAGTCAATTACCCCACGCTGTTGAGGGGGGGTGTGGTGAAGCATGGGTAGGGGTGGGGGGGGGTGTGGTGGCGGCGGCGGCGGTGGCGGTGGCGGTGGCGGTGGCGGTGGCGGTGGTGGTGGTGGTGGTGTGGTGGTGCAGTTGCAATTGCCGTGGCATGCCGTGGTTTTGGGAAAGCAGCGGTAGCTGCGCAGTGTGCTAGCATTGAACTCCCTCCAGGCTGGCTGCATGCCCCGGATGAAGCATGAGTCACTCCTCTGCAGCGTTCCCACGCGAAGGCCTCATCCCGAAGAGCAATGAGACAAGTTCGGTTCTTACGGGCTGGCCTGAAATCTGGGACTCCTGACATGGCACGTGCTGAAACCGGCTTTTTGCAAGCCGAACCGGATCGAAGGCCGAAAACGATCCAAAATCACAAAACCCATACCATTGTAAAGCCTAGAGAAACTTGAGTTGTTCCAATGTTCTGGCTGAGTCTTTGCTTTCATGTTCCTGCAACAAGATTCAGTGCGTGGAATTGCATGCGTAGTACGCGAAGCGAACGGGGGACGTTAATCAAAGTTGGCTTCTCGGCTAACAGTCCCCTACTTCGAGGTCAACTTGCACTAGATCACCTGCAATCACACACACACACACCTGCGTGGGAGATTAGCACATAGTTGATGGCGCCTTTACAACAGCGGGCATGCCAAGCCGCCAGGCAGCTGCGAGTCTGTGAAGTGTGCGGTGAAGCTCCGAAGGGATTGATGTTTCCTTTGTTTGTCTGGGGCTTCAGAGTGCAGCTGAGGCTTTTATGGAAAAAAGGTCCCTCGATACCAACATGGCGGATGTTTTGAACACAGCGTTTCTCACCTGTTCGGACTCGACCTGCGCTGGAAGCGGACTCAAGCGCTGCGTTGCTGCGGAGGTGTTCTAGGCAGGGCTCCAGAAACGGCCGGCACTCGCAGCGGATGCGTGTCAGGCTCCAAGATGAAGAGCGGGAGCACAGCGTCGTATCCGCCCCGCGCGCGTGGAACAAGGCCGGATTGTCCTGGAGATAGACACCTTAAACTACTTGCCTAAACTGTGAGAAAACAGCGATGAGGCGATCAGCTTCACTTATTTGGCAGCCTCTTAGCAATGGCAAGGATCAAATGGCACTGGTTTAAGACACACCCGTCTCGGCTTTGCCTTTCTGCCATGCGGCTAATTTTCGGTGCGTCCTTGAACCTTTACACTGCAAACGAGGGACAGTTCTTGGAGCAGTTTTTGCGCAAAAAAGTCAGTGTGGGAGGTTTGAAAAGATCCTAGCTGGATTTTCAGGTTTTGTACCCTGATCCCGGAACTATCTCCCCAAAGTTTTGTTGAAATGTCCTCAGGCGCATATGTCCCGCGCCGACGTGAAAAAAACTTTTCACCGGACCGAAGGAACTGTAGACAGGCTCATTTTTCAAACAACTGCTGGTCCGGGGCCTTGCAAATCGTTGAGTTCAAGCTTGCTGGTCGGCTTGGGGGGGGAAACGGGAACGGCCGCGGCTGGGCTTGCGCCCGGGCCTTGATTTCCACATTCCGGGGTGTCGCCGTTTCCATCCCTTGGGCCCGGGCAAGTCCTCCGATGGGGTATCCACAGTGGAGGGGGGAACCGCGTCATGGACGGTTGGCAGGAGCTGTGACTGCAAGGCTTGCAGGGCAACAGACAAGGCAGGAAGGATCCGGCCTCCCCCCCCCGACAAACCGCGGCTGCACGTCCCGCGTGACGGCGAGGCAAAACAGGATGGCCTTTGGCTCTGATTGGCGGTGCTGCCGGGTGGCTGCCGTGGCGGCGCCACCCCGTCCACGAAGACCATTCGTGGCCTTTGCATTGGAACGGCCGGGAGGATTTCGAGGGCCGGGAAGGCGATGGGCCAGGGAGGTGCCCAATGCCCTCTTCCCCCAGGCTCGCAAATCTCGACATCGGAACCATAGAGGGAATCCTGAATCTTTTGTCCCAGCGGCCTTGCCAAGGTCGAAAGGAAATGCGAGAGCCACTGTGAGCCCTCCAGGAGTTGTGTCACCGTCTTTTCATGGCGCCATCAGGCAGATCCTTGGCTGTGAATTCAATTCCCGCCAAAGCTGTGGGTGTCCACTAAGCTACTGGTTCCTTCTGCAGGACGAGGTCGGCGATGGCCAAGTTCTGTTGCCTCGTGTACAATGCGGCGCGCAGTCCAGCCCAGAGCTCGGAGAAGCTTCTACAGGGTCGATTTCACTGCTTCATTGGTTGTGCGAGACTACAGACTACAGGAAAAGCCACTCAGAAGTGGTGCAAAAGAAGATGGCAAAAAGGGACTGCCCAAAAAGTGTTTTTTTCAGCAGGGAATTCCCCTTGCGGTGCCGCCTTGCCTCCTCCAGTACTTGCCTGCGGGTCCTCGAAAGCTTGGGCATGCCAGCAGTGCCTGTCTGGAACGAGTCTGTCTGGCAAAAACAGCTTTCGGATAAAAGCAAACCAAACGCATCGAGCTGTGTCACGGTCCTTCTCTAAAGCCAAGCTCCTTCCCCTCCGTCCTGGCGAAAAAACCAGGGGGGCCCTTTCTTGCTTGAAAAAAACGCAGAGGAAAACGCAATGTCAGAACCAAGAAGGCCAAAGCTCCATTGTCCGCCTGCTTTGCTCTTTTAACGGTACAGACGGGTACACGCGAAATTTCCCCGGTCAAAGAAGAGGGGGCCTGGAACAAAAAGTCGGCTTTGGTCGGGCAAACCACGAAAGCAGCAACTGAACGAGTTGTGGCTCAACAAAACATCATTTCCCCGGACTCAAATCCAGAGGATCCCCATGGCGGCCAACAGCAGGAAAGGTCTCGAAGTTGCGAAGTGGTGGCTCACGTCGTTCCGTGCCCTAGTTCGGTGTGCAAACGACCTTTTGAAGTTGAAGTTTGTGCATCATTGGAGTCCTCTTTATATGTATTTGTTTTTGTCCCCTTGCGAAAAACAAAAGCACGGCAGGAATTTTTTAAGTCAGGAAAAGAATCTCTCCGGTGGGTCGGGGCACCCGTTCCCCACCTTATTTGCCGAGGACATACGTGTCGTCCCCCGCGGGCCTGGAGGGTCCAGCTTGGAAAATGCCGTTGACAGATGTCCGGCTTGGGCTGGTATGCGACAACGTCAAAAAAGCTAGTTTCTGAAGAAAATGACGACGCCCGACCTCCCTTCCCCGGTTTTCCTCCTGTGTTCCCTCCTGTCAGGCTGCCAGTGGAATCAAGTTGGGGCGGGAGTTCTTCGAAAATTGGGGTATACGAGCTACGAGGTTTCCGGCGAGGCTAAGGCCTGCTTTGAGGGCCCCCCAAAGAAAGTGGCCTTCCTCCGAAAGGGCCAAGGGCCCATTCTCTCGCGAGCTTTTTTTGACCGGAGGAAATCTGGGATTTGAAAACTACCCTTTCTCCACGAGCGCCGTGTTGGACGAAGGTGAAAAAAGGGTCTGGTTCGCCCACACCTATGCCGCACGAACTGGCTGGGGTCTGCTGCCTTCCTCAAACCAGCGCATGCCGGAAGGTTTGCCGCTGTGCATTTCCCCTCAGGAACTACAAGGGTAATGTGCCCCGCAATGCAAAGGATCCCCTCTCAGAAGATACAAGGTAAGTGCGAAGGGTAGCCGGCGGCCTGCCTACTGTTGAGGAACAACTAGTTGGCAGGGTCCTCTTTCAGGAATTGACAAAGGGTTTTGCACAAGGGCGGAAAGCTTGCTTGTGATGAAAACCACTGCCCAACCTGCGACAGGATCCCCCCGCTGGCATCGAACAAAAGAACCTCGGAGCGATCGGAAAGGTAATGGAGGGCTTGCTTGGTAGTGGGAACAGCTATCCGCCAAAGGGCCGGGTCTTCTCTAGGCTCTGAAGGGAATGTCGAACGGTTTTAAGGGGGTTTGCCTCTAGCTGAGGAAAAAAGGCTGTTGGCGGATCCTCCTTTTCAGAAACGAAAAAAGGAAATGTCGCCAAGGAACTGGAGGCTTGCCTGATGTCAAAGGCGGCTAAGGCAACGTGACGGGATCCTCCCGTGGAATCGCCAAGAACCCGGAGAGTCGGAAAGGAATCGGGGGTCGCTTGGTAGTGAGGAAAAGCTATCCGAACATAAGCGGGTCTTCTCTCAGGTATCTGCCACGGTGAATGCGGAACGGTAACCCCAGAGGGGTTTTCCCACAGTGAGGAAAAGTGTTGCAGGATCCTCTTTCAGAAATCTGAAAAAAGGAAAAAAGGCGCACAAAAAATGGGGGCTTTTGTGCTAAAGGGGGGTACAGAGAAAAATGACGGGATCCTCCCCGTGGCACAAAAAACAAAAAACCCCCGGGACGATGGAAAAAGGGAATGGGGGGTGTTGGGGGGGGGAACAGCTATCCGCCAAATGGGCGGGTTTTCCCCTCGGGGGTCTGCCACGGTAATGTCGGAACGTAACCCCAGAGGGTTTGCCTACTAGCTGGGGAAAAGTATTGGCGGATCTTCTTCAGAAATCGGAAAGGAAATGTCGCCAAGAACCGGGGCGCTGATGCTCAAAGGCTACAGAAATCATGACAGGATTTTCCCCTCTTGGCATCGAAACGAAGGCGAGAGGTGCTGGAAGGGGGCCCTGGTAGCTGGGGAACAGCCCCCCGAAACGGGCATGGTTTTCCCCAAGGCCTAAAAAGCTAAAAAAAACAACTGTTCGAATTTTTGGGGGGTTTTTTCTTTCAGGTTTTGACCGGGAAAAGTGTCGCAAAGGTAACCGGTGGTTGCCGCTAGGGGGAACGCTGCCCGCAATGGGATTTGATTTCAGGAATGGAAAAGAAGCACTGGAGGTCTATGGGGGCTTGGGTTGGAATTTCACACTGTCTCGGAGGTTTTTGGGGGGCTTGCCCTAGCGGGAAAACAGCTCCCGGCAATGCGACAGATCGTGTGGAAAAGTAGGGGGAATGGCTTGCCCCCCGCTGAGGAACAGCTCTGGCACCCCGCAAGATGCCCCTCTAAATTTTCAAAAAAAGGGAGGCGTGGAAAAGCGGTAGGGCGGAATTCCCTGCTGGGGAAAACCGACGGGCACTGACCTTTCCCTCAAGATTCTAAAAAGGGCAAACCTGGAAAAGTGGGGGGGCTTTGCCTGCCGTTGGTGTCGCCCCGGAAAATGCAACGCGACCCCTTTTTCGGCCCCCTGCAAAGGGGGTGTCGTGCTATCGGCAATGTAAACGATCTCCCCCTCAGGAACTGAAAAGGCACGCGTCGGATTTTTTGCGGAAGGTTTTTTCCTGCTAGCTGAGGAACAGCCCCCGGCAATGCCCCAGAAATTCAAAGGGGAAAATGTCGCGAGGTAAGCAGAACTTCTTGCTTTGGGAAAGCTACCCCCGGAAGCGCAGGTTTTTCTTCAAACCCCAAATGAAGGTTGGAAGTAGGTGGGGGCTTTTGTATGAGGCCAGTGCTTCTGCACAGCCTGCCCCGATACCCGGTCGGAGAAGGACACCCGGGTCTGAGGCATAGTGTGAGTGCTGTTGGGTTGCTTTTGATCGCCCCCTGAAGGGAAAAAGTGGAGCGGGCCCCCGCAGCACAACCAAGCCATTTTTTTAAACGAAGGCCCCCTAGAAACCCCCCGGACAGAAAAGGGGGGCAGCGCGCAACACTCGCCTTTTTATAAAAGAGGTTTGTGCGCTGAGAGGTGGGAATGGCATCCCGAACTCGGAAAATGTTGGTCGGATTTGGCGAAGTTCTCTCCCCCCGTCTCTGGCCCCAACTTGAAAATTTGCGCCTGTGAAAGGAAAGTGCTTGCGAGCTTGCCAGGATAACCCAAACCCGCATGAACCCCTTAACAGGGGGTGGCAAGAATGTTGCGAGTCCCGCGCCTGCGGACTATTGCAAAAATTCCCGTGTGTTGCCCTGGCTTTCGGAGCAGAAGGGCCCGCATCATTCGGCCGGTCCCCCCCTCGATCCCACACTCGGAAAAATTCTAAGCCCCAGATTTGACCCCGAGCCCGAAACCCAAAGGTATGAGTCAAAACCCCACCCAACCAAAAAAGTTAAAACCCCGCCCCAAAAATCCGGGGGAAGCACGTCCGGTCCAAAAGGGGGGCCCGGGGGAAGCAGAAGTTCGTGGTCTGGAGGGCAGTCCCCCCCTGGGCCCTTAAAAAAGGGATTGAAGTATGTAACAGTGTCTCCCCCTTTACATCACCGTAATCATTTTTGCCATTCATCTTTTTATCATCGAAGCATCCCCCTCATCATATGGTTTGAGAAAACCTTTTAATCGTTGCAGAATGAAAAAGGGAAAATGAATTGAATATATCATCCCGCAAAACAGGGTGACCCAGACCCCAATCCTTTTTTCCCCCTTTTCTTCCCCCCCTTCTCCCCTGCCTCAAAAAACAACCCCCAAAAAACCAACACGAAAAAACTTCCAAAATTACACAAAAACCCAAAACCAAAAACATACAACAAAGCCCAAAAACCCATCACGACCCCAAAACCAAAGCACTTGAACCCCCCCACCCTAAAACCCTCCTTGAGGTTTGGTTTGGGGTCTGGGGTCGCCTTGTAAAGGAACCCGGATCCAACCCCCGGGGATTCGAAGCCCCCCCTGTCCTTATGGGGCCCGTGTCCCCCCCTCTGTTTTTTTTTGGACTTTCGAAAACAAAAAAAACATGGCTGCCGTATGTGGCTGAACTTGCGCGAATCCCCCTGGGTTTTAAATCCTGCAGCCGGACCCTCCCCAATTTACCTCCCCAAACAGGGACAGGTGGCCCTCAGCAATACTCATCATCCCCCAAACCACCATCAAGAAAAAAAGCAACGTGAACGGATACTGGCGAGGTCTGTTGTTCGTTTAACCAAGCCGGCACCCCCGCTTGTCCCTGCCGGCAGTTCTTCCCCAGAAAAAAAAGGGTTTTCTCAGGGGACAGAAAAACCTCAGTGGTATGTTTTTTGCCGGGGCCCCGGTTTTTGTCCCCTGTAGTTGCCCCCCGACCATCCCTTGACGAGATGTGGGGCATATGCGGCCCCTTTCTCCAAGGCCACTTGATGACTGCACCAAAAAAAGTGCATGGGCCGGGGGCCCTCGTCGCCCCCCCAAACCTAAAAAGTGTAGACGTCTTGACGGTACCGCTGCGTCCCGAAAGTACGATATGCCGGGCCCACAAAAAGAGTCTTCGGGGAGGCTTTCGGTCTTCAGCGCTCCATCCCCTTTCCCATGGTGCCCCCCTGGCTCAGGAACTCCCACCTCTAAAGGGGACGGCTTCGTAAAAAGCGACGCTCCCCCTGGAGTTTTTTTGGGGGAAAAGGCCGGGTTTAGAGTTCGTCACTGTGACGAAGTTGGGGAAAACCCGCCACGAAGACAAGAGATAACCCCTGGCTCCAAGATGTGAGTGGTGCTAAGAGCCCGACCCCACAAGAGGCGACAGTGGCGGGTCCAGGTTTTGGTTTTTTCCGGGGCACGGGTCAGCTCCCGCAGGCAAGCAAGGGGGGGACGTGGGGAGGGGAGAAAGGGTTGCAGTGAGCCCCCTTTAAAACCAGGCACACAAACACATACCAAAATTTTCAACCACGGCATGACCCCCTGTCGGCAATTCCCTCGGACAGGGCACGCTCCGTGCGACTCAGTGCGACTAAGTGCGACAAAAACCGCCCGATAGTGCCAGGAGGGAAAAACGGGTCGCAAGAAAACTTTCTTTGAAGGGCGTGACACGGGCCCTATTAAGGGTGATCTGGATCCCCCCTAAAGCCTGCGGGGGAAGGAAAAGGGCCCCTGAATGCAAAAACCCCATCCCTGGTTTTACCCGCTGGTTTCTTGTGGCCACATCCTTGCAGGCTTTCCCCCGTTAATATGAAGGTTTTTTAAAATTGCAAAGAGCATGCCCTGGGGATTTTCGCCCACGCGAACTCGGGAAAAAAGGAAACACCTGAAGGCCTGTGGTGGCTTTCATTTCGGGGGGGGTTTTCCCAGCTCGAATTGGAGAGCCGGCCGGGAGGGCGGTCCCCCAAAAAAATCAACCCTCTATGCCATGCTGGGTGTGCGGGGTGTGCCACTTTTAATGGTGCGGGGGGGAGGGGTTCATGCGCAGTTCACAGAAGGGTGCCGTTGTTCTGGTTTTTCGGGCAAGGTGATGACCCCTGACCTATCTTTAACCCTCACCGATAGCTGGCTTTCCCCGCAAGAACGTCGGTGTCGGAAAAAAAAAGCGAGAGCCCAGGTCGCAGCCGATCGCTGGGATACTTGTGCTGCAAAGAACATACCTGAGAATTGAGCCAACTCTGAAATCCAAAATCGGTGACCGGGGGGGAAAACACGTTTTGATCGGGCTTAAGGCACATTTTACAGGCAAACCGTCTGAGGGAAACTATCGTTTTCAAGAAACCAGCAGTAGAATTGATTTGAGTTAGTTTTGTGGGTAAAACATGGGGCCCTGGCTCCGCACGGGGGAACATGAAGTCGCTGCCCCCGCCGGAGCAGTAAAAAAGTCGCCCTCGTTCCCCTGGCTTCATGGCTATACTGGCTGTTCTGTATGATTTAAATTTTCAAAAATTGCAGGTAGCCCCCAAACCTCCAAAAACGCCCCGAGGCGAAATGGCCACTGAAAAAAATTTTCGGAGGTGGCAGAAGTATCAGCTCTTCAAAAAAAAATTGCTTGGTCCACCATTCTGTCCAGTTGCAGGTCGTTTCGCTCTTGGGGGCTTCCGCATTGGAGGGTGGTTGCGACTTTCCCCTCCGAAGTCTGCAGGAACACGCGTAAAGGAGGTGGCAGTCACCTGGTCAAGGATTGTAGAAGGTCTCTTCTAGTTCCTGTATTTTTTTTCCGAGATGCATGTGAGCCCGTCATGAATCGCAAAAACGTAAGGACCTCGACTCGATCAGGTCACCAACAATCCGGGGAAAACGGTTCTGCCTGTTGGGAAAAAACCCCGCAAAGTCTTTTGGAGGGTGTGGGCCCGTGGAGGTTGTGTTGATGGCTATAGCCTGAGCTGCGAACTATAAGGCCCCGCTGCCCCAAAACCCGAGGCGAGTTTTTTTTTTTTTTCCCCCTTTCTTTTGGGGTTTTGCAAAACTGCGGTTTTCCTTGGGTTGCCCTCCCCACTCTCTTTATCTGTCTCTCTCTTTTTTTTTCTCTCTCTACCAGGTTAGCGGCTGGGGCGCCCGCCCCTACCCCCGGAAGTCTATGCAATGTCAGCGGATTTTGGGAATCTCCGTGGGGGTAGCCGCGGGGCCCTCGAGTCATCTTCCTGGTTGCCCCAGGTCTTGCTCTGCCAAACGGAAAAAATTAAATGACGGGACGTGGCTGCAGCTCATCAGACTGCGCGGTTTTTAAGGCCCCGGCCCATGACTAATGATTTCCCCATGGTCCCAAAGACACTCAATTGGTTCCGTTGGGGCCCCCGCTTATCGTCACCCCGAGGACTGCTATTTTTAGTCGTAAGGCCCCCCTTTCCGAAAGGTTTTTAGGGGAGGGGGCGGGCCCCCCGTGAATCTTTCTTTTTTCCAGAACACGTGGGGGGCGGTCACACCCCCCGGCCACCAGGGCCCCCCCACATTTTATGGGGTTTGAGGGAAAAGCGAGCTTTTAAACTACTTTGATTCGAAGGTGACTTTCCCCCCCCCCTTTTTTCCTTTCCTTCCAATGTTTTCGGGTGGCTTTTTCTCCGGCCCCAGGCGCCCCCTCCCGATTCGGTTTGTAGGGAAGGGTTTTGGGGGTGTAAGGCGGTTGTGTAAAAAAGTCGCTCGCTGGAGTTGTGGGGTCTGCAAGCCCCAGCCAAAAACCCCGAAAATTGAATCAAGGGCCCCTACGGCAAATCCTTAGCGCCTGCAGAACCTCACCCCTTGTGTAGAAACAGTGGCTTGCGACAAAATCCCCCCTTTTCGCAAAAAAAAAATTTAAAGGGCCCCCCTATCCACAATAGATACAAAAATGACAAATCTTCACCGGGGGGTGTCGTTTTGGGGTGGCCCCATTGCTGCAACAATAACAAGGCGCCAAAAATTTTTTGAATCCCCCCGTTTTTTTGTTTTTCTGAACTTTGGGGGTCGCCCTTAGAAAGAACAGGAACAAAAACCCGAAAAAACGGTACTGGGTCCCCCCCGTAAAAAAAATCTTTGGTGTCCTCCAATTGGTGGTGGTGATTTGCACTAGGTTCCTTTTTCGAAGCGGTGCTGGTGGGTGCAGCACAGAAAGGGGGGGGCGGTGGCTCCCCCTTGGTGGAGCGGAAAAGGCCCGCGGCCCCCTCATAAAATTGGCTTGGATGCAAAAGGATGAGGACAAGATGGGGGCTTAGGTAAGGGCCCGAACAAAGGACCAAGTGATCATCGCCAGGCCAACAATACATCCCTTTTCCCAAAAAATTTATGATTTGATCTGTTGGAAAAAAGGGAAAACAGGGTGCGGGTTTTTGATGCCCCCCGCCCTGTTGCGCGGTCACTTGCAAGTCAGTGTCCCCTTGGTTTGCTCGTTGCTCGTTCCTGTGTCGCTCCCCCCATTGTCGCCTCCTTCATTGCTGCTTCTTCCTTTCCCCCCTTCCCTTTCTGTTTTTTCTGCACCCCCCAAATTTCTTATAGTTCCCCCCTTTCCCCCTTTTGTACTGT
>NW_027623877.1:0-9147 GCF_034508935.2 Berghia stephanieae | reverse complement strand
AAATGCAGCAATCATTTGATACTATAACGATGCGTTCATGACTATATTATATTAATATCGTGCAGTGGTTCCCTACCCCCACGAAAGTGCACTTAAAAAAAAATAATCTTCATTCCAGTCAGCGGTGTAAGGGAATATCGATTTTATTTTCACAATACCTACAATACACGATTATTTCCCTTTATACTAAAAAAACAACAACTGGTAACTGGATGACAATTAATTATGATTGAAGGTTAAGAAGAAGTGCCAGCAAGATGTGTTTGTAAGGAAGGAGGGAGGGGAGCGGGGGGGGGGGGGGGGGGGGGGGGGGGGGGGGGGGGGGGGAAATTGCATTGCACGTGAATTAAATTATCACCAGGTACGAGTTGGTGTGCCCCCCTCAACCTGGAGAGTACACTGGGATAGTCTTGACAGTTTTTTTCATTTCATTTTCGCTTTTGTTTTGTTTTGTTTGTTGTTTTTTTTGTAATTGTTTGTTTAATCTATTTAACGATTCATTTCTCTCATTATAATTATTATCATTTTTTTTCAAATACGTAATATATTTTCTTCCAGGCACTTCTCTTATCCTCTTAACTCTTTTCCCCGTTGCATGGCAAATCTAAAATTAGATTCAAGACAGCGCATGCTTAAAACCTTAACACATACGTACTGCTTTACCCTGGAGTTGGGATGGGAATAACAATGCATTTCTTAATTCAAGATAATAAATAAAATATTTTTTAAAAAACAAGGCAATTTTAATTTTTTTTTAAATAGTTATAAAAATAATAATAATAATTCATTAAAAAAAAATAATTAAATAAATAATATATTTTAAAAAATTAAGAAATAAATAAATAAAAATAAAATAATAATAATGTGGTAAAGTAAAACTTGATAATAGGCATAGTATAATAATATTATTGTAAAAAGTGAGAACAATTACATGGTATAAAGTTCAAGGAGCGTACAGGTTATATAATTGTTAAGATATAGATAATAAAAATTATATTGATATAAGAAAAAGAAAGAAAAGAAAGAAAGAAATAAAAGAAAATAAGAAATAAGAGGATTGCCTCAGATAGGAGCTGTTAAAATGAACGTTGGTTTATAATGTATTTAACTGACATAGTTCTTGGGGCACCAAATGTTACAAGGTGACACCAAAATGCGGACAAATCATCATATCATAATTAATTCAAAAATATCTACCTATGAATATTATTCATACCTTCAATTAAAAATTTTATAGTCTTCAAAACAATGTATGGTAATAGTTTTTGTTTTGTTTTTTAAAAGAATCCGAAAGTCAGAAGCATCCTTAAATAGCTGATTTTAAAATCAGTGAATCGATGTCTTTGAAAAGTTATTTTTGTTCTATTTTGTGTTGTGATGTTGTAAGGGATATAATCCACGAAAAAAGATGGCATACTGTTAATTTTGATTACTTCCCTTGAATTATCCGTGCAACAAGAAAGATCAGTGTCCTGAAATTTTAATTTCATTATTTTTTTTATTTTTTTTTAAATCTCGAAGCAGTGTCTACCAAATGCTTCACCAAAAATAAAGTATCATACCACTTAGTGCAAGGATTATATAATGCAAATTAAATCTTGGTATCAGACTATATCATTTCTTTGTAATAAAATGATAATGATATCGAGGGCCTTTCTCTACGCTATACTCTCACATAAAGTATGCTCAGATTCATTTACGATCAATCTCTAAAATTTTCCTTTTCTTTCTTTTTTTTTTTTCTTTTATTATTTTTTGCTGCTCGGATTTTTATTGTTTGTGATTTGATTTGTTTATTTGTTGCTATTTCGGGTTGATTTTTTTTTTCATTTTAGTTTTTTGGGCGTTTTTTTTGTTTTGTTTCTTTTGCGATCCATGTTTTTCTTTCTTTCTTTTCTTTTTTTTTTTTTTTTTTAATTCTAATCTATAATCTTGTTCTTTCTTTCTCTTAAAGCTTTTGCAGAATGTTCACTTTTCTTTATTTCATAAGTGAATTAAACTGCTTAGAACGATGGGTACATAATTGTAATGCCTACCTTAGCTTTGCAATCCCCTCTGTGTGGACACAGCACCCTTCAGTTCTTTGACTAGTGTGGACCCCAAATACTGTGGACGGAAACAACATTTGTAAGACTATATAAATCATCGAGGTTAATTAGACTGGTAGATTGATGGATGTATGAAATGGTGGATGGATAAAAGATAGATGGATAGAAGGACAGTTGGTTGAATGGATGGATGGATGAATGGATGGATGGATGGACAGGGGACAGATGGATGGAGGGATGGATGGAAGGATGGATGGATGGATGGATAGACGGATGGATGGATGGATGGATAGATGGATGGATGGATGGATGGACGGATGGATGGATGGTCGGATGGTTGGATGTATGGACAGATGGATGTATGGACAGATGGATGGTTGGATTGATGGATGGATGGATGGATGAACAACTGGATGGATGAACGAATGGACAGATTGATGGATGGAAAGGGTGATAAAGAATTGATGGATGTATCTATGGACAGGTGGACAAATGAAGACGACGACGATGACAACAAACTTACATGAGCTGTATAGTTACAACAGCCTTTGATGAGAATCTCTGGCTTATGCCTCCATTGTTTGATAGACCCTGTGTACTGCATCATGTGTGGTGCCCGGATGTGGATGGCTTGATCTCGGATGCTCTGGCCCTGTGGGCAACAACGTCAAATGGAGATTAGATACAATTTGTTTTTGTTGAGGTTCTTTTTTTCTTTTCTTTTTTTTTTTTTGGTGGGGTGGGTGGAGGATGGTTTTGTTTTCATTTAAATTTTGTTTTGTTTTTATTTTTAATATATATATTTCCTCTATTTTCTCTTGGTTCTTACAAATTTTGTAATTACGAATAAACACATCCATTAAGCAAATTTGTAATTTCACAAAGTTCAATAGAATTGATAAAGCCAATTACACTGGAGTACACAATGTAGCTTTGCAAGGGTGCAGATGCTATGTCAATTATCTAATAGATTTTTTAAAAATAAGCACATATTTACAGATTCGCCATAGTCGATGAGCTTCAGAATGTCATGTTTTACTTTCCTAGCAGTCTATATGAAGCCATACAGTACACCCATCCAAATAGTGTCAAATTTTTTCACAAGTCCTCTTACAAAAATCTCTCCCTTCCTATATCCCACAGTGCTGATGACAAAAAAAATGAAAAGTTTGACCAATTGCCTGTAAGCCCCATTTTTACTGCATTAAACCACAAACCTTTAGAGCAATTGAGATGATAAATCATCATTAATACTCCAGCAAACTTCTGAAGAGTGGGAAAACTGTACCTGTTTGTCCCACCACACATCAATTCTCACACTGCCAATACATTGATTGGGGGGGGGGGGGGGGGGGGGGGCCTGAAATGTAATATTTTTAAAAGGAGGAGAATCACTCCAAAATCCCAGATTTCCTCGGATCCGAGGAAAACCATCAGCACTGATCCCAGTAGTACCCATCCACACTGAGTAGATCATGGCAATTTGTGTAAAGTGCCACAATAATAAATGAATAACTACAATTCTTGCACGATGCGATGACGTACCTGATTAAGACCTTGGGAAGCCTCCTCAAACTCATCCAATGACCCTTGAGGGAGATCGCTCTCTTGATCTCTGTTGACCCTTGACCTCACTCCAGTGTAGTCACGGTAAAGGTCAACGTGATCGAATGGAGATCTTGGCTCTCTCAGACTTTCAAAGCTGGCAATTCGTGGTTTGGCCTGTAACGAGAGAGAGGAGAGAGAGAGAGAGAAGAGGGGAGAGAGAGAGAGAGAGAGAGAGAGAGAGAGAGAGAGAGAGAGAGAGAGAGAGAGAAATAGAGAGAGAGAGAGAGAGAGAGAAATAGAGAGAGAGAGAGAGAAAGAGAGAGAGAGAGAGAGAGAAAGAGAGAGGGAGGGAGAGAGAGAGAGAGAAAGAGAGAGAGAGAGAGGAGAGAAGAGAAAGAAAGAAAGAAGAGAGAGAGAGAGAGAGAGAGAGAGAGAGAGAGAGAGAGAGGAGAGGGGGGGGGGGGGGGTTGGAAGATTAATTAATAAATGAATGAATGAACAAAAAAATGAGTGAATGAATGAATACATTGAAAAATCAAAAGAAACAAATGAATTTATAATATTAAGGAAATAGAAAAAGCGGCCGCAAACGGAAAAAAAAATTATTAAGTATTTATTAGCCTGGATTTATATTCACAAGATGGGATAAGGAACCGAGAGGGCAAACTAAAGGGCAAGAGCTCATCAAGTCACTGGTTTGTTTCTTTTGTTTGTAGGTGTTTAACGGCGCTTTCAACACTATTTAGGTCATTTAAGCGCCCATTTCTGGTTTTATCAATTTTTATCGGCCTTGAGGGGCCATAGCTGCTCAATCGTGTTAATACTGTTGTAATAAAATTTTATAATAGTTACATGTTTGTTACTTAAAAATGTTTATTTACAATTCCTGCAGATACTTTAAAATTGTAAGCAGATCGACTGACTGGAACAGTCACTGGATCAGACAAGTAAGTAACCAAAAGAGCAGCCAAAAGGCTAGAGCTGAACGAGTAGCTAGATGGGATAAGTAAGTAGCCAAGAGAGCAGAATACAGGGCAAGAGCTTATCAAGTCACTGGATTGGAGGTATGTAAAACCCAAAACAGCAGACTGTAGGGCAAGACCTCATAAAGTCACTGATTGAAGAGAAGTAACCAAGAGAGTAGAACACAGGGCAAGAGTTTATCAAGTTCCTGGATAAGACAAGTTACTAAAAGAGCAGTCGAAAGGCTAGAGCTGAGCTAGTCACTGGATAGGATAAGTCAGTATCCAAGAGAGCAGAATACAGGGCAAGAGCTTATCAAGTTCCTGGATTGGAGGTAAGTAAAACCCAAGACAGAAGACCGAAGGGCAAGACCTCATAAAGTCACTGTTTTGGAGAGAAATAACCAAGAGAGCAGAATATAAAGGGCAAGAGCTTATCAAGTTCCTGGATAAAACATGTTACCAAAGCAGCCGAAAGGCTAGAGCTGAGCTAGTCACTGGATCGGATAAGTAAGAAACCAAGAGAGTAGACTGAAGGGTTAGAGCTGAGTAAGTGACTGCATCCAATAAGTAAATAGCCAAGATAATAGACTGAAGGGCTAAAGCTCAGTAAGTCACTGAATCAGATGTGTAAGTAACTGAAAGTACAGACCAAAGAGCTTTTGCTCATCTAGTCAATGAATAGGATAAGCAAGAAACGAAGAGAGTAAACCGAAGGGCTAGATCTGAGCTGCTCACTGGACAGGATAAGTAATGAACCAAGAGAGTAGACTGAAGGGTTAGATCTGAGCTGGTCACTGGACAGGATAAGTAATAAACCAAGAGAGTAGACTGCAGGGTTAGAGCTCATTTAGTCACTAGATCAGACTGAAAGCTATCCAAAGGATAACAAGCAATTGCTATTGTCCGTTTCACGCTATACAAATCGAGATAAACTCTAGCTCCATGGGCCGAATGGCTCTGAAGGACTACATTGAAGGGGTAGTACAAATCCAAAAGTCAACTATAACTTACAGGACTAGTAGGAACTTCTGGTCTTCTCTCTCCCAGTGATGCCAAAATCCTCTTTCGATGTCCCACTGATGTTATGTCAAGCACCTGGATGGGGAAGACGAAAGTAAAGATAGATAGATTGGAGAATTATTTGAAAGAATTAAATTTGCACTCATGAGCAATTTGCAGTGAAATATTCGTGAATTCACCATTTCCTCCTTTTGCCAACACTAAAACAGAGACATACACATATAAATATAACACAAAAAAAAGTCACATCCATTATTTTTTATTTATAATGAGTATAATAACATTTATAACACTTGTAAATAAATGGCAAACTTTGTGTGTCTCTTTATCTGTATTTATGTAATAAAGAAAAAAAGAAATAAATCTTATATAGTAAGAGGAAGAAGGAGAGTAATCTAACAAAAAAAACAAACAAACAAAATTTTTGAAGAAACACACACAAACCCCCCCCCCCCCCCCCCCCCCCCCCCCCCCCCCCCCCCCCCCCCCCCCCCCCCAAAACCTCAACCCTCTCCCTTTTCACACACGCACAAACACACACAGACAATAAACACAAAAAATAAAAAGTATTTTACACTGATATGCATCACCACGTGTCACTTATCTACTGTAAATGAGGCACGACATTAAAGTTGGGGTAATTTTTCCCCCTAGTGCATAAAAGTCCTTACCGTTACTAGTTCCAACTCCCACAATTGCACCACTCTCTCCATGTTGTTGTAACCGTGGGACATGAACGTGTCCAAGTACTGGTCTAGTCGTAGGGATCCAAGCCACTCCGCCACTGACTCGGGAAGCTTTTTCATGTCTGTACAGATTGGAGTATGTATGAGGTTTATCATTGAATTGATTCATTCAAGTCTGTACAGATTGGAATATGTATGAGGTTTATCATTGAATTGATTCATTCAAGTCTGTACAGATTGGAATATGTATGAGGTTTATCATTGAATTGATTCATTCAAGTCTGTACAGATTGGAATATGTATGAGGTTTATCATTGAATTGATTCATTCAAGTCTGTACAGATTGGAATATGTATGAGGTTTAATCATTGAATTGATTCATTCAAGTCTGTACAGATTGGAATATGTATGAGGTTTATCATTGAATTGATTCATTCAAGTCTGTACAGATTGGAATATGTATGAGGTTTATCATTGAATTGATTCATTCAAGTCTGTACAGATTGGAATATGTATGAGGTTTATCATTGAATTGATTCATTCAAGTCTGTACAGATTGGAATATGTATGAGGTTTATCATTGAATTGATTCATTCAAGTCTGTACAGATTGGAATATGTATGAGGTTTATCATTGAAATGATTCCTTTAAAATTACAACCATATGATGACATTGTGAAATTAAAAATGTATATAAGGAATGATAATGATGTCACTTAGCTCTGAAGGACTATTGTAAGCAATCCTTATCATATCATGTTGGCCAGGGACCCCTTGTTAAAGCGCTTTGAGCACGTTTAGTGGATATTGCGCTATATAAAAGCTCAATATCACTGTGTTCGCTATGCAAGACTATGATGGAGAACTAGGTGTCCCAACACATGGATCTTAAAAACAAACTAACAAATACCATCCTATGGAGATCCATTACGACTCATTTATTCAAATTCAAGTAGAGCATGGATTTCTCTGATTCTCCTGTCTACCGGGTAGCTAGGTCTAGATTAGAACTGGCAGAAAGTAATTTGTAACAGAGTAGTAGTTTCTCCAAATTAAAGAAAAAGCAATGTCTGTTTAATTCTAGACTCTAGAGAAACTGGGATAAATTCCACTGGCAGGAATCTGTTGGCGTAAAAAAACTAAATGAGTCAATTAAAAAAAAATAATAATAAATGAGTCAATAAAATGGAGAGAAAGATAAAGGGAGTTAATGTGACTCATATATAAGGGAACAACACAAAACAAACGACGTTTCAGCCTTTGGCATTTTTCAAGTAAAACACGAAAAATATATATATACATAATATATATATAATATATATATATTATATTTATATATATATATATATATATATTATATATATATATATATATTATATATAAATACTTTAAAAAGGCCAAAGGCCAAAACGTTGTCTGTTTTGTGTTGTTCCCTTATATATGAGTCACATTAAACTCCTTTATCTTTCTCTCCATTGGCTTCAAAAAGTACTTTCTATTTATTTTTATAAATTATATTTTATTATTATATTTTTTTTATTTCTTTTTTTGCTACACCAACCAACCTAAAGGCTGGAACTCCAAGAGCTTGGCAGCTCCTTCCAGAATCATCTGTCTGTGGGATGAATCATCCATCCCTATGGCACAAAGGTCCTGCTCCTCCATCACCTGACCACCCTGTTAGGATATACATTATAAAAATACAACCACTGACAAAAAAAATGATTGTTACAATGAGATACAATATGCAACAGGAACAAAAGGTTGTTGAGGGTGGCAGAAATGAGGATGTTGAAATGGTCACTTGGCTGGACAAGAAAAGATAACGTGAGAAATGAACGAATTCGAAGTTTGACTGAAGTGAAGAATGTATCAATAAAGATGAGAGAAGATAGATTGAAATGGTTCGGACATGTAAAGAGACAAGAGAGCGAGTACAAGGGAAAGAAAATATTGGACTTACAAATAGGTGGAAAGAGGAAAAAGGGAACCAAAGAATAGATGGTGGGATTAGGTAAAGGATGATATGAAAGACCTGGGCACAGAGGAATATGATGCTCTGAACCGAGATGCATGGAGATTGACATTCATTATGGCAACCCTGCAAACTGAGGGATAAGCTGAAAGAAGG
This sequence comes from Berghia stephanieae, assembly GCF_034508935.2. NCBI lineage: Eukaryota > Metazoa > Mollusca > Gastropoda > Nudibranchia > Aeolidiidae > Berghia > Berghia stephanieae. The sequence continues at coordinate 750 of NW_027623877.1, read as the reverse complement.
AAGAAAAAACAAAAGGTTGTTTCACTTAGTGTATGGTTCAATATGATATTGGTATATTTATTTTTGAAAAAAAAAAAAAAAAAATTAAAATATAAGCAAATCAGCAAAGTCTCTTATGCACAAATTGCTGAGTAGCAAAATCCCTTTACACCATTTACTTCATGCGGATATGCGGATTCCAGTGTATTTGAAACAGAAGAAAATATTTCCTACCAGGAAATCAGTGTCGTCAAATCCATTGGCCACCAGTGTGTTCTCGTACTGTGGAAGTCCCAGGCCAGTCAGCCTCCCCCACACTCTGTAGTTTGGACTCACCTACATCAAAATTAGACCATGGATTTAAATTGATAGGTGACCCTTTGTATCAATTCACCTACATCAAAATTAGACCATGGATTAATTAATAGGTGACCCTTTGTATCAATTCACCTACATCAAAATTAGACCATGGATTAATTAATTTGGTGACCCTTTGTATCAATTCACCTCACCAAAATTAGACCATGGATTAATTAAAGGTGACCCTTTGTATCAATTCACCTATATCAAAAATTGACCATGGATTAATTAATAGGTGACCTTTTGTATCAATATTTAGTATAATATCTATGTGATCCAAACTAATAACATCAAATACAATATCAAAAATAATCAAAATTTAATCATTTTTTTTCTTATTTTTTCTTATTTACTTTCGTTCGTTTTTATTTTGTTATATTTTATTTACAGTTTGCTTTGCTTTTTCTGATT
>NW_027623875.1:0-9139 GCF_034508935.2 Berghia stephanieae | reverse complement strand
GAAGTTGTATTGGAACGGGGTGTGATCAAATTATGGCTTGTTTGAAAAATCATGAAGCAGTTTGGGGCTTTTCCCCCGGAAAATAACATTAATGTAATCATTCATGAGAGTAATGTTCGTCCACTGAAATAAAAGTTTCGGGATTCCGTAAAATATCATATGCAATCGTAAGCATATTTGGTTTGTGTTTTTGGTTTTTATTTTTTTTTTTTAAATGTTTTTATTATATTTGTTTGTTTTTTTTTAATAAGAGAAAGCCCATCTCCCCCCCCCCCTCCCCCCCCCCCCCCCCCACCCGCCCAAACAAAAAAAAATCAATCAAAACAAAAAAAAAAAAATTAAAAAACAACAACAAAGAAACAAAAAAACAAGTTTTACTCAATGGATTCAGACCAAAGTAGACATATTGCAGGTCTGATAGCCAAGTTCAATTTTGGGCTTGATTTAACATTGTTGTAAATGGACCGGTTTTGAGTTGGGTTGAGGGTATTTCTATTACAACGATGGGACCACTACAATTTGGGTTATCGGACATGCAAAAGTACACCTAGATTCAGACCATTTGTTTAAGTGTGTATTTCAGACGAGTGATAAAGGTAAAGATATTGACAAAATTTGGTCGAAATAGAAGCACGCATTTAATGATGCCATTGCGTTTATCTAAAATACTCATAATATCCGCAGAGTCGGAAATAAACGTACCAACACGCGAAACTATGTACGTGTAACCTTAAACGTTTGTAGATAGACGAAATTGACGTCACTCAAATCTTTGTTATTGTTTCAAGCCAGTCATTTTTATGAGTAGTTCTCACTAAATATTGTATCTATCAGACTATAACGTTATATCCGGCTGGTGGATTTTTGTGAGTAAAATATCTAAACGCACAGCATCAGGTCTAATTGAAATTTAGTGAGTACTAGTCATAAAATGGGCTGCCAAAATATAACAATGAGATTAATGGCGTCAATTTCGTTCCATCTATAGCTATCTGCGAAAAAAGCGTTTTGTGTTGAGCGACTGTATTTTTTCTAGCTCATGGAGATCGATAAAAGTCAGAATGAACGATTATGCATCAAATTTTATTCTTAATCATAAAGAGACCCCTTTTGTCTTATCCTGGAAACAGCTGCTGCTGGTAGCAATATATTATTATCGTCACATGTCACCACCTCGCGCCACTACAACGTGCTACAACACGGACCACAGCTTCTATACTACTACTACTACTACAACAACAACAACAACAACAAAGGTATGGCACTCATAGTGTCAAAGCTTTAAGCCGACACGCGTAATCACCGGTTAATTCCCCTTTCCTCGTCAATCGGCGACGAATGGCACTCAGGCAGCTTCCCTCGCGTATTGGCTGGTACTGCGGTATAGGCTATCCGGTATTGCGTGTTCATTACGTGGCTGTATGTGTGTGTGTAGCGCGAGATTCAATATGTATGCTATTCATTCAACAGTTCCATGCTTATTAGTGTTGCGTCTGTTTGTTTTAAACAATTAAAGTTTAATTCAATGGATTACCATCATAGATGTGGATTATAATATTGTGTTCAAGTACAAGTCTTCAACACCACTTCGGATTAGTTCTACATTAATACTTTGTTCGATTTTATGTATTAATTGTAAACAGGAATAATGGCATTGTGATTCGTTTGCTGTGTTTCACTAGGCAAAGGCATTCTTTATGAACAGTAATGGACGTGGTGCTTGTGATTATGTGTCGGTTCAAGATTTGATTGACCAGTGTGTTGCTTTGTTTTAGTTTTAAATTTGTTCTCTCGTATAAATTATTGGACATACATCGAATTATTTGTTTATAAAAAGTTTTAATTAGCTATAATAACAAATCTACTTTTCAAGTCATGGCTATTCAGATATATTTCTTTACTTCATCCTCATCTCTATATCCTTATCCAGACTTGGGGATGATATCTATGATAGAAGTAATTAACAGCTTGGGATCATTGTTTAATAAATTCTTTCATTGAAATGTACTGAGTGCCGATTCAAGCGCAGATTATACTTAGAGGAAAGTGAGAGAGGAAGAGAGATAGAGAGAAGGGGGGGGGGGGGGGGGGCATGCTTAGACATATTTCCAGTGTTCCCAAAAAATTTTCGGTTGGAGAAAAAATTTTCCGGGTTTACGGGAAACCCTTTCCCCCCAAATTCCGGTGAGGTCAATTTTTTCCCAAATTTTTACCCCCCCCCCCCCCCCCCCCCCCCCCTTTTTCCCGGACCCCCTAAATCATCATCGCTGCCCAAATATTTACAACCACCATCACCTTTTCTTCAATACCAAAACTAAAAACCAAACCACCATACAATCTCATACTCCCCTTTTACTATTTAAAACCCCACCAAAACATTTATCCTCCACTACCCACCACCCCTTTAAATTTAAAACAAACCATTTACTAAAACACCTTACCCAACCACTATTTCAAAAACCAAACCACCATTTACTGAAACCCATTTTACCCCCCATCACATAAATTTTACCTTTTTTTTCTCAACCCCCCACCCATCTTCACAACCCCTACTATTTGAGCCACCAAAAACCAAAATCATTTTAAATTACCAAATAAAACCCCCAAACCCCCTTTCCCATATCATAATCATTTCAAATACTTACTCCCTACTATACAACCACCCCCCCACCATCATCATCATACTTTTTTAAAACCAGAACCCACCCCCTTTATTTGTCACCATACTACTACAACCACCTCCACCACATCTTCATCAATACCACTAGTACTACAACCACCACGACATCAATCTCTCTCTCTCTCTCTCTCTCTCTCTCTCTCTCTCTCTCTCTCTCTCTCTCTCTCTCTCTCTCTCTCTCTCTCTCTCTCTCTCTCTCTCTCTCTCTCTCTTTGTCTATCTATCTGTGCGCACGTGTGTGTGTCCGTGTCTGTACGTCTGCCTCGATCTCTTCCATCTTCTATATTCCTCACCTCTCTTTTACTTTACTTCTCTTTGAAGACTTGATATTCTTAACATATACGTTACGAAAGTAAATACAAAGACATTGTACACTCTCTTATAGACCTTCCCCCCCCCCCCCCCCCCCCCCCCCCCTCCCCCCCCCCAACCCAACACACAGACCATAATTAATTAATGCAGTTGCACAATGCCGGGATTACGGTGATCCATGCTTGTAAATTGTGTGTAGCTGCGTGTGGGCCGTGCAAAGCAATGGCCTACACACTCGGCTATGGCGAGCGGGTGAATCTGCCCGTGTGAGTGCCCTGGGTTGAGGGTATTTCTATTACAACGATGGGACCACTACAATTTGGGTTATCGGACTGCAAAGTACACCTAGATTCAGACCATTTGTTTAAGTGTGTATTTCAGACGAGTGATAAAGGTAAAGATATTGACAAAATTTGGTCGAAATAGAAGCACGCATTTAATTGATGCCATGCGTTTATCTAAAATACTCATAATATCCGCAGAGTCGGAAATATACGTACCAACACGCGAAACTCTGTACGTGTAACCTTAAACGTTTGTAGATAGACGAAATTGACGTCACTCAAATCTTTGTTATTGTTTTCAAGCCCAGTCATTTTATGAGTAGTTCTCACTAAATTATTGTATCTATCAGACTATAACGTTATATCCGGCTGGTGGATTTTTGTGAGTAAATATCTAAACGCACAGCATCAAGTCTAATTGAAATTTAGTGAGTAACTAGTCATCAAAATGGCTGCCAAAATATAACAATGAGATTAATGGCGTCAATTTCGTTCCATCTATAGCTATCTGCGAAAAAAACGTTTGTGTTGAGCGACCTGTATTTTTTCTAGCTCATGGAGATCGATAAAAGTCAGAATGAACGATTATGCATCAAATTTTATTCTTAATCATAAAGAGACCCTTTTGTCTTATCCTGGAAACAGCTGCTGCGTAGCATAATATTATTATCGTCCACATGTCACACCTCGCCGCCACTACAACGTGCATACAACACGGACCAAGCTTCTACTACTACTACTACTACTACAACAACAACAACAACAAAGGTATGGCACTCATAGTGTCAAAGCTTTAAGCCGACACGCGTAATCACCGGTTAATTCCCCTTTCCTCGTCAATCGGCGACGATGGATCTGTAAATGCCGGGGCTCTTATGTTGTTGTATGGTATTAATAGGAACCTATAGCCCTCATCTACACGAGATCACTACTATTGTGATTACAACATTGTACAATGAATTATTGACAAACTCATTCGGAAAATATGTTTGAACTTTGGTGGACGATTGTTAGTTTTTAAGGTGTTTAACTGTGCTTTCGACAATGGCTTTGTTTCTTGTATTTTTAACGTGAAGATTTATTATGTCGTACGTTAGTCTAAATAGAAAAACCACCAAACAAAAAAGAACAAAAAACACGCATTTAAAATGTTGGCCACTAAACGCTTTCTTCAAATAGCGATCGATTAAAATGATCCTAATCTACCAAATACTCAAACGGTTAAAATGACCGTTACCTTGTCAACTGACTTACTTGACTTAATTCAAGCTGTTCGCTGACACCGTCGACCGACTTAGCAGCTCTCAGCGTCATTCATGATTTCTGTGCAGATCGCAGTATCACTGTTTGTTTTTAAATGGTTTTAAGGGCTTGCGACACATTTATATATGTCATATTATCAGCGCCAGTAAAAAGGAAAGAAAATGGGATTGTCGAAAAAATAATAGATTTACAGTTAAAAGCACCCAAGAAAAGTAAGACAAAGGGGAATGGTACAATGTAACAAATAGGGAATAGATTTATATTCCAAGAACATAATATCTGGGCTTAATTTGAGATCACCTGGAAGCCTCATCCAGCCACAAGCACAGGACTAAGAGAAGGTATACCAAACTACTGCTGTTAAAGGTGAATGTTTCTTCAACAATCATCAAAAATAAGGCCCCTTTGAACAGTCTCTCTTTCTCTTGAATTTAAATTTTGGGTGAAGAACGTATGCCATTAAATCAGCAGCCTTTGAATATTATAATATCTCAAATTGGGCCTCCTTGTGCCATCTATGAAAACAAAGCTGTTTTTTTTTTTCTTCTCTTATACAAGATTTATGTTTTTTCACAAACCTATAAAAAAATGAGGCCTATTTGAACAGTTTCTCTCTGTCTTGAACTTAATGGTGAAAAAACATACCACTAAAATCAGCAGCCTTTGAAGATTACAATAGCAAAATTGGGCCTGCCACTTTTTTCAATGCAAAGCGCCATATATGTAAAACAAAGCCTATTTTACTTTCCTACAAGATTTATTTTTCTTCACAACTCATCAATAAATGAAACTAAAAACCCATAACTTTTTTAAAATTTATTTTCCGATTTTTATAAAATAAAGTGTTATTTTCCATGGTTTTGGAAGTCACATGTGGCTTTGTAATTAAATTTTTGCTATTTGTATAACGAAATTTTACCTCGAGAGGAAACTGATTCAAATGTTATAATATTATACATTTAAAAACAAATAACAATACACAACAGAGAGATGATTTACAAGGAAAAAATATCATCACCAAAACTTTATACATTTAACTGCTTCCTCTCAACCAAGGACATAAAATTTTATATAGCGCTATATCCACTAAATGTTCTCAAAGCGATTAATAAAGACTCGTACAAGGGGAAAAGACAAAACCAAGTTATCTCATTCCAAGACAATGATAAAAAGGAAGTTGGAAAACAGATAACGGGGTATAGAAGATAGCCTAAGGGACCACCCTGTCCACTATGGGAGGCCAGGATCCCACCAAGAAACAAGTAATCTCATTCCAAGACAAAAAGAAGGTATTACAGATATAAAGGGATAGAAAACACAGCTAGAGTGGCCTCTGTATTTAAGGGTTTTTACGGCGCTTGCAACACATTTAGGTCATATCAGCGCCAGTAAAAAGGATGAAAATTGGATAGTGAAAGTGAAAAGAATCTAGATGTACAATTAAAAGGACTTGAGGAAAAAGTAAGACAAAGGGGAGTGGTTTCAAATAGGGAACAGATGTAGATTCCAAGAGCACACCATCAATGTTCTTAGTTTGAATCACCTAAATGTCTCACCCTGACACCAGCACAAGATCCCACTAAGAGGAACACACTCAATGCTTATTTGTTTGTTTGTTTGTTTGTTGCTTTAGGTACTCTTCCACACACAATTGAGGTTATATGAGAGACCGCTGAAACAAAAAAACAAGCAATCTAACAAAATAGTACAAATGTCAATCAAAATCATAACCTAAAGATATCATAAGCTAAATTATAAATAACCAAGAACAAACAGGCAGAGATTTACAGAAAAAAAATATTCCCCTGTCAAAAATACAATCACAAACCAAAGAAGCAGGATAGGCTAGTAAAGAGAAGAAGAAACGACATCACGATCGGATCGTACACCATGCGAACATCATAGGTATATGAATTCAAGGGTGATGCTCCACTCCATCCAACCACCCGCTCAAATGCTTACATTATACATTCAAATAAATAAATATAACAGTACATATAAAAGAGATGATTTACAAGGAAAAAAATTCATCTCCCAAGACAATAATTATGCATTTGACTGTTTACCTCCAGCCAGGATAAGGACTATACTAAGTAATCTCATTCCAAGACAAGACAGAATGCAAATTGGTAAACGGATAATAGGCGATAGAAGACACAGTAAGTGCCACCCTGCCCACTATGGGGAGGCCAGGAACCCCACCCAGGGAGTGGCCTCTCTGCCCACAACAGAGATTAAAAGTCCCACCCCTCAGAAGTTGTAGGTCAGAGACTAGAGTATAAATGGAATCTTAATGTTGAGCTCTCTGCAAATAAATAATTAATTATCAATATATTTATTCTAACAAAAAACGAAACAAACCACACAAGTTCCATACAACAAATCAATTTATTTTAAGAAGACATTTTTTTTAAATACATGGGACTGGCATTTTAATTTCTTGATAAAAAACTAGATTAAACAAGACAGAAAATAATTATGCAGGGCATGTATTTTCATACAGTGGTCAAAATCTTTTTAATAGCACGAAATTATAAAAAAAGAAATGTAAAAAACAACTGAGTGGTGATGATATACAAAAATCATCAACAAATTTTTCGACAACGAATAGCAAGAATGACACTTCGGTTAAATGAAATCAACAAATAAACACAAAAAAAAAAACCCCAAAAAATGTTTTTTAAATTAACCAGTTGATTCACTTCAGATCTTTGGGGGTAATTGAGACTGACAGACATTTTTCGAAAGGTAAATGAAAAAAAAGAATAGAAATCATGATGAAAGGTTTAAGAAATTGGACATTGGTAAATAATGACCGAACTGACCTTATGAAAATGGTAATGGTAGTAAAAATTTATTTCACCACCTTTCGCCCTGAAATAGTTCATGTAAGTGTAGAATTAAAAAATGTTAATTAGTTTTTATTTGAACAATGCTGGATTTGTAAAGCAGATTAAGCTCAGATCAGATTTAAAAAACAACAAATTATATTTCTCAGAGCTCGTGTAGCCATGTTTATCCTGGATTCAGTAGCGTTAAACAGAAAGTAAAAATTGCTTCCTACCCCCATTGGGAAAGGGCACCAGACAAGGTCTGTTCATATCCCTTTGCCAATCTGCAGTCCAAGCTACCAAATTTAATGCTGGGGTAAGAATTGTAATCAATGACATTCTTGAATCAGTGATTAGGTAAAGGGAAATTTTTTTTTTAAAAAGGTCAGAATAATTCCTATCTTGGATAAAATTTGATTTAGGCCCCAAAATTTTTTTTCGAAAACAAATACAAAGCTTCCCTGCACGTCGAAAGTGGAGAAAGTAAAATTTTTTTTTTTATTTTAAACGAAAAAAAACAAACTAGATTTTTGTTTGCTTTTTGGGTTTTACAGCACTTGCCGAATAGAAAAGAGCAATATTAATCCAGAACAAAGAGCAACATGGAAAGGGAAACAAATAGGGGATAGACAACACAGCAAGTGACCTGTGAGTGCCCACTGTGGGAGGTCAGAAAACCCAACCAACTATTTCAACTAATAGGTTTCAAAATCTAGAGAGCAACAAGAAGTATATATTTATATTATTGCAAATCAATTATTTCAAACACTGAATTGAGTTATAGCCCTCGACAAATGAATGACAAGATTTATGTTAATAAGTTGAGTGAGTTTTCAAGAATTATAAATAGATTATCCATGTAGGTATTTAATTATAAATATAATATAAATATTACATGTAATTTCAAAGGTTTTCTTTTAATCTAATTGAGACTCTTCTGTTATGGACTAGAAAAAATAATGCCTCTAAATCTTTTGAGATCATGAGAAAATATAAGCCTCCCCCGGTATATGAACCCCCCAAAAATTATTCAATTTCCATCAGCAAACAGATTTATTGTCACATAATTGTCTATTTGAAGTAGGATTTTAAAGTGAGCCAAAGTATTAGGTACTGGTTTCTACATTTATATCAAACAGTCTCCTTAATACCCCCCACCCAACTGCGAGCTATTTTCCCTTTCCCACCCCTCTGATGGACAAAATTTTAAAATTTTGGGGTGAAAACCATGAAAAAGTTATATGAAAAAATATTATTCATCCTGATTGAATAAATTCTCAGATATGTCGGACATTTCAAGCAGAATTCCAAGCGTTTTTTTGTTTTTTTTTTGGTTTTTTGAGGGAGGGGGGGTTGGGGTATTATAATACCCACCTATGCTTAGGACACTTATTTTTCTTTAATGATGGGATAGGCAAAAAGATTGTAATCTAAAGATTCATAAAACCATGAGAACAGTAAGACAAGGGGAGTATTTTTACCGAAGCAGGTCCAAGAGTAATCTATCCCAGAGCTGCCTACTTGAAATTTCAAAAAAACGATGTTTCGAAAAGAAAAAAAGAAAAATGACTTTAAAATATCTTTAGAAATAAATACTTTTCCTCAGCATGATCCAAAAATGCTCCTAAGTCCTGAAATGGGTTGAGGAACTAAACTTTCCTTTTCAATAAGATTTATTTTCCAGATGAGAATGAGTTCCGTAGTGAGCCAAAAAAATTTTATTTCTACAAATTTTCAGTACTAAAACGGCTGCATCCCGGGGGTTTATA
>NW_027623874.1:0-9155 GCF_034508935.2 Berghia stephanieae | reverse complement strand
TTTTTTAAAGAGAGTCGATGAACTCTTATACGAAGTTCGCGTTGTATTAACCGGGAAAAGAATTGACAAAAATGTTTTAACCCACATAGTTTAAAATTACTTCGTAATCATTTTGGAAGATTTAGTGCATGCCACTCGACCCTACCACCATCAACCATAGCTCACATCACACATCTCATTAATTAATCTTAATTTTGAAGAGAGTTAATATAGAAGTTATACTAAAGTCTAAAATGGAAATTGTACTTACTGCTCGGCATACTTGGTTCTCCAATGCCATATGCATTGCGCGCCATCACACGGAACATGCTTTGAGCACTGCTTTGAGGTTAGTGAGGCGAACATAGTGAAGCTTGTCTCTGTCTTCAACTGTGGTCATGCTTACAGGAATCTCTGATGGGTAAAAAAAAAGAAAAATTGTTTATAAAATTATTATTTTTTAATATACAAATATCAGGAGTTTAAATAGATAGCCCTGCTATGAACAATTACTATTAAAGTTTCAATAAACCTAACTGGATTAATTTTGTTCCTCAAAAATTGTAGTTACCTATTTCTGACTTACAACCAACTATTTCATAACTCATGACATGTCCTGCTCGTGAAATGGATCATTGTGCAGCTATGTGGTCTAGTGGTATATGGCACTCGCTTTCCAATCGGAAGGTCTGGGTTCAAGCCTCGCTCAGCGCATAGTTGAGTCACTGGAAAATGCACGTTACTCACATTCTTTCACTGTACTCAGGTGGAAAATGAATACCTGGCCGTTAACACCGTTGTCTCTAGTTTTTAAAAATGTAATATCGCCTAACACGCATCATGTTTCATTCTACATGTTATGTGGTGCTGTTGGTCAGGGACCCTTGTAATAACTAATGTCACTTTCTGGTATATTCTATTCCCCCCCCCTCTCCCCCCTTATTTGTGCATATTTTCATATTCTTAATATTTTGGATAAATTTCATAATAAATTTCACAAAATTCTCTTCATTCATCCCAACAGGAAATTTGTCCTTAGGGTCTATTCCAAGGAAAGACAAGAGCTGTGCTGCAATATGAGCTAGGGTGAGGTGACTTGCTAAAAGACACACACTAGAGCTGCAAGGTGTTGAACTCGGTACCTTTAGGGTATGAATCAAATTTCATATATGCAATTTCAGACTGGTACGCAAGCCTGTATTTCTCTTGGAAATTCTGCAATTGATTATAGGATTTAATAATCTGATGTCACATCCGCCTAGCAATGAGCAGCTTGGTTCTAAACAAAGAAAATCGGTACTGGCTAGAACTTTTTCACATGTCATGTGATCAGAATGTATAAAAGTCAAAACATGATCAGATCTATAAGTTTTTCTCTCTGGATACATGTTTATGTTTATGCTCGTTTGATAAAGTATTTCATTAGGCCGTCTGCCATTGTTCCGATAGTTTTAGAACAGTTGCTAAGTTACTATATGTCATTACGAGGGAGTGACGTTCACGACTGTTGAGCCTATTAGTGATTTCTACAAGTCATAACTTATGAAAAAAACAACTCACGGTTCCATCTTGGTGGATTTTCCACTTATCATCATACTCCGTCCTGTATTGTTGAAGTAGTCAGTGATGGGCTCTCTTCCATGGGGATCCCCATCAAACCAGGTAAGCCAACGAGTTGTTGCCAGGTTTGCTCCGTCGATGGGTTGAGAAACTATTATAGGGCTCAATTCATAGACTTTTGGTATTGCTTGGTGGGCCAGGTGGGCCTGTACAAGGAGGCAAAAATCATGTGAAATAATCTTATGCAAGTCATTTATCATTATATTTTCCATACTTTTCTTTAATGTGATAACTTTAAAAATCCAAATAATTACAATAATAAATAATAATATAATAATAATAATTAATAATAATAATAATAATAATATAATATAATAATAATAATAATAATAATAATAATAATAATATAAATATATAATATATAATAATAATAATAATAATAATAATAATAATAATAACAATAATAATAATGAAGATAATAATGATAATAATATAATAATATAATAATAATAATAATAATAATAATGTAATAATAATAATAATAATAATAATATAATAATAATAATAATAATAATAATATTAATAATAATAATAATAATAATAATAATAATAATATATAATAATAAATAATAATAATAATAATAATAATATTAATACAATAATAAGCATAATACTTTATTGCATTTCAAAAAAGGATTTTTTTTTTGTACAGACGCATTATAATTTACATATAAAATAAATAGATAATAAAATTTTCATATATATATATATAAAAATCAGGAGTGGTTTCACAGCCAGAGTTGTGCTTTATATATGAATAATTTAAAAACAGTAAAATAGTTAAAATTGTCACTACAAAACAAATAAATTAATAAGGTACATTTACATTATTAGGTCGTTAAAAATAAATATTGCTTTGGTATTAAAATCATAACACTCGACAACGAAAGGGATTTTCGGTGTCTCTCCGTCTTGGGACAGAGAAGGAGCGACCATTCCTTCTGACATAATAACAGATGATCTTAGTGGATGATGCTGGTCGTTTAATATCTTATTTATTTCAATAATATTACAATTTCTCATATAAAAGATTTACATTGACAACATCATTTATATAGTTTTTAATAGATTCTTTCAAAATGAATTTATTTGATCTTTTCCTATGCTGGGCAAATGCCTCCCCAAGCTGTTATGCAAAAAAAAATACGCTTCCAATTACCGCTTTAAAAATAATGTGCAGAGGGTTTTATCAATTCTAAATTGAGAAAGTTTTGATAAAAAATAAGTAGATTGCCATGTTATATTTAATTATTTTCATGTGTTCATCCCACTTGAGTCTATCATCAATTCGTTGCACATAGGTATTTGTAGTGAGGAATTTGCTTTATTTTAACGGTTCTATTGGTTTCTTCACTTTGTTTCAGAATCGAGTTTCTTGATGGCTGCCCAAGCTTTATTGCTGTTGTGAGTCATATCAGTGTTACAAATCATTTCTTGCCATCTTCAGGGGTGAGAATGACTGGTCACAAAAAAGGAGGAAATTTTTCAGCGTGTAGATTAAGACTCTTATATGATGATGTCATGGTGGTTGTAGTAGTAGTAGTAGTTGTAGTTAAGTAGCAGTGGTGGTAGGTATGATGATGTGCTGGTGTTGTAGTAGTACTGGCGGTAGAGATGATGATGTGCTGGTGGCTTGTAGTAATAGTAGTTGTCTTAAGGATGATGACATGGGATGTAGTCCAATCTGAATGTCCTTGGTATATATTTCTTTGCAGCTGTCCATACCATCCTCTTGAATTGGTCATAGTCTTCGGACTGCTTTGATGCACATAGCGTGGGTCTTGTTCAGAATGATGATGATGATGATGATGATGAAGATGATGATGATGTGATGATGATGATGTGATGATGATGATGATGATGATGATGATAATGATGACGATGAAGATGATGATGATGATGACAATTGTGAAATAGAGTGACAACTATTTCTGATCAACCAAAAAACAATGCCATGAATAATGATGAAAATATAGTAACAATAATAGGTTGTAGCACTCAAAAGCAAGATCACGCATACCTTCAACTGTTAAGTAACAACTGGCTTCTTGTCTATTGAAGCTGGACACAATAGCAACTGTGTAGATTCCCTCATTCGGAACTGAGCACCAGTCACGTACAAGTATCCTTCTTCTTTGCCCGGCCCTGTCAACTCAGAGATTGTACGAAAACAACAAAAAATATTACATATAGTCCAAGCCACTTTACTGGGACGGCTCGGTTCGAAACAAATCATTCCAATTAAGCAGTGTCCCAATTAAGCAAGCATTTTTCAGATTTTACCGTAGCCCCTCTGCATTTATTCCGACTTGTGACTGGCAACACAACTTACAATACTCAAATGAAAAATGTATTGGTTGCATTAAACTTTTTTGTTTGTTTCATTATTTTTTTTTTTTAATGTTTAAAATCATAGTAATCAGGGAGACTATTTTAACATTTATTTTCATTTATTTCAGTGACTGCGTGACTGCTAATCTGATCCATAAACTTGTCAGAGGGGGTTTGAGTTCTTTCTTGTCTCAACAGCTTCACCATTTTACGTTTTTCTGATCAAAAAAAAAAAAAAAAAGAGAGAGAGAGAAGAGAGAGAGAGGAGAGAGATGAGAGAGAGAAGGAGAGAGAGAGAGAGAGAGACGAGAGAGTGAGGGGAGAGAGAGAGAGAGAGAGAGGATGAGGAGTAGAGGAGAGAGAAGAGGAGGAGAGAAGAGGAGAGAGAGAGAGAGAGGAGAGAGAGAAATCAGAATATCTTTTTAAAACAAAAGGTTAGGACAAACCAATTTATATTCGGTTCTCTCTCATAGTCGATGACGTGATTGTTGAAAGACCATGATGTAAATATATCCATGTTTTGGGGATGGGAGGCTTGACACATTAATGTCACTGTAAGGTTCACTTCCACCCTGTCGTTTTTAGGCCGTTGGTAAAACTGTGCTCTCTCTGAAACGATAATGCCAGTGATAGATGTTTTCACATGACGTTTATTAGTTGGAGGTAGGAAAGAGAAAAGAAGTATCTAATAATATATATATTATTTTAAATTGTCTAACCAACTTTCATTATTAAGTTCGTATAATATTTATTTTTAACTTATCTATAGATAGATAGATAGATAGAGAGAGAGAGAGAGAGAGAGAGAGAGAGTAGGGGGAAGGAGAGAGAGAGAGAGAGAGAGATGAGAAGAGACGAGAGATGAGGAGAGAGACATCATAAATATTTTTTACTCAGCTCTTTGTTATTCTTTTCAGAAGCCATTTAATGATTTGTACTCACTAAATTCTATCAATCACACTATAAACAGTTAAGGTTACTCAAGTTTTGTGTGTTGGTACGTTATACCAGGCTGACGGATGTTGAATTAATTTGGAGGAAGGGGGGGGGGGGGGTTGATGGCTCACTTGCTAAGCAGTGGAATAATAAGCAAATAAACTGCTGCTTCAATATCTGAGTAAAAGTTTATTTTTTGGGTGGAACTGGATCTATTAGATAAAGATCTGGAAAGGTGTAAATGAAACAATGCCAGAGAAAGCAGAAGGAAAAACCCATCTTAATTTGTCACTTTGGATCTGTTAGATCTGGCAGAAAGTACTTGAGATAGAAAAGACACATCTCTTAAATATAGGGTGGCAAACTTCATTCACAGTACTCAAAAGGGGGAAAAAAAACTCTGCCTTCATGATCCTTATGGATCTGAAGAGTATGTTGGTTTATCTGTGATAAATACTTATAGAAAGAAACACTGGCCAGAGGAGAAGACAAAAATGTGAATTGACACCAGAATCCCATACGATAAACTTGAGAAAAACACAAGAATATATATATATATATATATACACAGTACACGAGTCTCCTGTACAAACACATATCTGAATTCATTCTGTCAGAGTTTGATTTGGAGATGAAACAAACTCCGTTTTGAACTTAGAAAACAGACATTAATTTGAAGCTTCCATTCAATCTCCTATTTTTATTTATTTCTTCCTGCTTCAAGCAGCAACATATTCGTATCCAGCATTTTTAAAACTTAGGAATCTATACAACTGCTATGTTAGCTCTCATGTATCAATGCTCTAGAACTGAACAGGCCAAGCAAAATAACTCTCACCTAAACAATCTTGCATTTACTTTCAACACTGCAGTAATAACACAATAATGGATTGGATTGAAAGGAATAGTTATTTGTTGTTCATGAAGGGAAACGCACAACCCACACATATATCATTTGTCACAATGTAAAGTCAAAATAAAATCAAACATTCACATTGATTTTCAATAACTTACCGTTCACTCTAAAGTCTGTGTAATCCTCTGCTGTGCCTGAGAGTTTTCCACATGACATTTGTATCTTCCTTCATCATCCTTCCTGATTTGTGTAATAAAAAGATTGCCATTCAACATAATTTGGAAGTGGTCATTCTCGCTGATGGTGGATCATCCTTGAACCATGTAAATTTTGGCTTGGTGCTCCGATTGGATCGCACTGTAAAGTCACATTTCCACCATGGCTCCAGTGATGAACTTGATCATTGGAGTCTTTTCAAAAAGGGTTTGATTTCTTTGGAGGTGAAAGAAAGGAAAGAAAATAAGGGGTACAAATGGGGTAAAAAAAAACAACAACAGAAGTTTTGCAGTTAGGTCAGCTAATATAAATATGTTGGCAAAACAAAAATGTTATGGGTCAGAACTTAAATGCACACATGGAAAAAGAGATAGAACGGACTCGTTTAAATAGACAGGCAAGGTAGATTTTGAATTTTAAGAGCAATCTAGTTGTTCAATTCAGACACGAGAACAGGATCCTGTCTTGAGGAGTATATTCAAATGGTTATGAGATACATTTTAATCTTTAGTAATAATAAAATATTGAAAGGCAATTCACTGATAAATATCATATGGTGTTTTTAAAAACACAAAATAAACCCAATGAATTCATTCGACCATCTCTCTCCCAATAAAAGACTACTTGCAGGGGTGATACACAACCCAAAAAATAAATCGTACCCTGCAGTTGGAGTGACAGCCAACAGCAATATGAAATCAATGATGTGATTCCCGTTCCACACAACTTTTCGGCTGAAGCCTTTGATTAATTTGTTACAATGGACAACAATATACCATCAGCAGTGACATCTCAGGAACTACTGAGCTCCATTCAGCCACACAAAAGACAACACCTGGATAATGAAGATAAGGATGAGTCATAGGAATATTACAAATCACCCTGACAAACACTGAAAAACTTGGCATGGTGAACAAACAACGCTGCTACATCCAAGAAGAATGGTTGACAGATGATCTACATTGGCACGATTGGAGACAAGGGTTTATAAACAGTGTGTGAACAGAATAGAAAGCAATCAACGCTTCACCATTACTTTTTTACAACGATGTCACACTTTGTTGTCCATTAAAACATGAAAAAGAAAAAGAAAAAGAAACCAACCCCACCCCCCCCCCCCCCCCCCATAAAAAAAAAAACAACAAAAAACCCAAAAAACAACTCACAAACATTCTCTTGAGGTATGTCTTGAACATGACGGTCCCAATCCGTTCAAAACCTAACAGGGAGGTCTTACATGAATGGCATATGAAAGCTGGGGCTTAGATGCTGTTTTTAGCTTCTCCGTTTAATCAACACACTAACCTGAACTCCAAGGGTGTGCGATTAAGCGGAAGTCGACTGTAAATACATATTATAACATGTAGAATTCACAATCCTGCAAAATTCAGCATAATATTAAAACTCACCCAAACACTCTGAGTTGAGCCGTAGAAAAGCCTCCCAAACTCGTTTTTAGCCCCACACTGATACATTCCATTATGCTTGGGTTCCACAGACTGAATGGTGATCGTATTGCCTGAGACTATCAGACCGCCAGAACTGGTCAACTTGGTTCATCTTTATACCAGGTTGTACTGAGGGACAGGTTTGCCAACGGCTTCGCAATGCCACGTCAGTTGGTGCCAATATCAATGTGTTGATGTTTCAAGGGATAATGAAGTATGGGCGGGCTGGAAGAAGAATTGGAAATAAAAAGCTAAATAATGACCCCCCAAAAAATAAAATAAATAAACAAAATAAAAAAACCCCAAACGTTTCATGTGGTTAGTGCAAAAAAGGAAGTCCCAATAGCTCAGTTAGTAGAGCATAATTTCACAAGCAAAGGGTCTAAGATCTATCCGGGTGAAGTTGAGATATTTCTCTTATACCCTGTCAACCCACAGTGATCAGGTAACTGGGTCTTTTAGATCCATGGAAAGTACTTTGCAATAGACTAGCATCCTATCCGTTGATGTTGCAAACAACTGCTTTTGTCTGTTTCACGCCATAGAAAACCAGGATAAAATCTGGCCCATGGACCTAATGGCTCTGAAGGGCTACTTAAAAAAGTGCAAAAAAACTTGACAATGATGAAGACACAGAGATAACAAATGAATATGGTCAAAAAACATTCAGTTTTAAAGACAAGTGGCCTAACCAACAAATTCTATAAAAGGTTTTGGCAATGTTATTTGGACACCGTTTTTATAAAGTGTATCAGACCCCTCGGAAGAGCTCTCACTTTCACACGCAAAGGGACTGAGATTCATTTCTTGTGAAGTCAAAGATATTTTCTGACCCCCTTCCATTCAGCAGTGATTAGGTAGATGGGTCTCTTAGGTCTGGTGGAACTGTTTGCAATAGACTAGTGTCCTATCCAAAGGGTAGCAATCACTTACTATCGTCCGTTTCGTGCTATAGAAACCAGAATAAACTATGGCTCCATGGGCTAATGGCTCTGATGGACTACTTGTTTTTTTTAGACTCCTATAATTAAAATATTAATTTGTTAAGGTCTCATATGAAACACTAATATTGTGTGGTCAAAATAACTTGACTTAGACTTACTTTAAAAAGCCAGATAAAGTTAACACGAGTTAAAACTTGGGATAGCATATTGTCCTTGGAACTGTCCAATTAAAATCACATTCTTTTTCTCATATAAAAAACACATGAATGACTGGTGATAGATACCTTTGAAAAGTACACAAGAAAAGACGAGCAGCCAACCCTGACTTGCGTTGGATTGATGGCTGCAGCTTGTGTGTTGCGTGTTATAATGTTTTGTGTTTTTGAATTATGTATTTCAATCTATCATTTACCATCTTTTGTCTTCTATTTGATTTGTTTTGTAACATATTGTCCGAATAAAGGAAAAAACAAGTAAATAACTATAAATTTTTATTTTACTGGAATTTATTAATTTTTAAATGAAATAACCATTATGAATAACAAAGGTGGAATAGTAGTTTTAACTTGTCTTACTCCACTCTGTGATTTTTTTCCTCTATATTACCTAATTTAACATACAAATTTCTTGGAAAGTAAAGTCGAAAATTTCAACTTTAATGTTTGAGATAATGTTCACATTTCATTATGTAGAACTAGGCTGTTTGTTTATGTAATAAATATCAGAACATGAAAACAAATTAATTAAAAAAATAATGTTCTTACTTAAAATTTCCAAATGGATTGTGTTGATGCTTGGTAGTTTGTCTTTGAACTTTCGGAAGGT
>NW_027623873.1:0-9158 GCF_034508935.2 Berghia stephanieae | reverse complement strand
CTTTAGATCGCTCTTCATCTTCTTTTTTTGCAAGATTAAATTACTGTAATTTCTTTTAAAAAAATAATAAACCCCTGTATTTTTGATAAATGCAGGCACCTTCAGAACCAGAATTCCCTTTGAAAGAAAAAGTAATCGTATTATGTTTCATCGTACTCCAATGTATTTAAGTTTACTTTTTGATTTCCAAATCGAAATAAGATGATATAAGTATAATATAGCAATTTTATTTTATCTACAATATTAAACTTCTCCTTATTTTTCTTATTTATTAGACGGTAGCCTAATATGTCCGAAGAGTTTTTCTATTGCATTTTTATATCTTGTTGTGTCTAGCACTGACAGACTGATATTTTGGGATTGTTTATCTTGTATTTTTCTTTCTTGCTGTGTCTGGCACTGTTTTATACAAACTTTTAAAGATCTTTATCAGATTTTGTGTGTGTGTGTTATTCGTGTACTGGGCCGATTATAGTCAGATGTTTAATAAGTAGCGCGTGTTTTTCTTCTTTTCTCAACTGTGCTTAAATGAAACATCTGCAAAAGTGTGTAGACCCTCTGATCAATTTGGCTTTAATTAGAAGAATAGTAAAGGATTTCGTTTATTACAGCTATATAAAAATTCGATAACATTATCAAAATGATGAATTTTCACTTATCCATTTTGAAGGAATTCGTTAACTGGAATGTTCGGTTATTGAAACTTAACGATAGTATTTGAATATGAAGCAACGGATGGCACTATTTAAAATATCAGGCATCTACATTTTTTAACTATCAATACATATTACTGATTGAATATTAACGAAAGTAAACATTAAGCGTCTCCAACATTATTTTGATTGCAAAATTTTTGAGTAAATAGCTTGTGTTTTTGCCAAAAAGGATGATGTTATTTTAATGGTAGACTGGTCAAAAGTAGAAATTCATCAATCTATGATACAGTGTTTCCACAAATCTGTACATGTGTTCAACAATAACAACAACAACAACAACAAAAACCAAAAAACACAACAACTACCAAGAAATACTGGATACATCAATCACAAATTTTGATGACCAGGGATGATGAAAAGGAGAAATGGAAAAGACCACGGAAAGATTCCGAGCATCACTCTATTTAATGAAATGTAATTTTCCTCCAGTTTGCGAAGGTCGGAGCATGCCTTTTCCAGTCTTCCATTATTAATATCATTTATTGCCTCGTCGCTGAGAGTAATTTGGTCTTCCTCCCCTCAAATTTTCCCTCTACTTGGGCCCAATGACCTCGACTGGATTGCCCTCACAGTGATAAGGGGAAAGTCGCGCAACCTCATGTCAAAACTCCCTGATTAGACACTCTGCTTTGAAAAAAGACAACTGTTTCTGGTTCACTTCTTTGATAAATGGTCAGAATATGTAGTGCTGCCTGATTAAAACCATGAAATCATGCCAGCTTTATAATATTTGCCAAATCTGGCACCTTGAAATGATCATGGGCCACCGAATTATAGCATTGTCCAATAATTGGAGCTGGGTGCTTCGAAGGAAGGCAGCAAACGGTATTTAGCCAGTCTTCAAACACCTTTGCATTGACCACAGTATGATAGTCTCTGCCTTTAGATTGATGCAGAGAAGAATAAATGGCATGGAATCTTTTAAATATCCAGTATCTTCACCACCTTCATGAATAACAATGATCCTCTGTCCAGAACCCATGGGCCTTTTCTGCCCGAATTACCAGAGCGTCAAATATTGATTTTGCGTCGGATGAATGTTTATGCTCACAAGCTCCATAATCTGTGGATGACATCCATATCCAAGTTGTAGAGCTTCCTTTTCCTACCACGTCGTTCAACACTGTGCGGCGATGTGGTCTAGTGGTATGAGTCTCGCTTTCGAATCGGAAGGTCCTGGGCTCGAGCCTCGCGCTCGGCGCATAGTTGTCCTTGGAAAAGGCTCTTTACTCACACTCTCTCACCGTACTCAGGTGTAAAACGAGTACCTGGCCGTTAACAGCGTTGCCTTCCCCGTCATTGTTGTCGTTGTTGTCGTCATCATCATCATCATCCTCATCATCATCATCATCATCATCATCATCATCATCATCATCATCATCATCGTCATCATCATCATCCTCATCATCATCATCGTCGTCGTCGTCATCGTCATCACATCATCATCGTTGTCATTATTACAATCACTACCCTGTGTGGCTCATCGTCTGAAATGACGTTATGACGACCACCACAATTTAGATTTTTCTTCAGTCAAATGGAAAGGGGGGGGGGGGGGGGGGGGGAGGTCGTGGTGGTCGAGTTATTAAGGTATACTGCTCTGTGAAGTCATGGGTTGGAGCCACACGTCAGGCTCTTTCGTTTTTTTCTTAGGACAAAATAATTAACCTCGAATTTACTCAGTTGAACAACATAGGTGATTTCTGCTGACATCAGAAATTATTTTATTGTGGAATATCTAGGCAACTTATGAATGCAATTTTTATATATTTTTTATAATGAATAAGACGACAGTTGTATGGAATGGAAGAAAAAAAACATTCTTTACTGTTCAAATATTCCAGCTTGTTGCTGTCGTCAACTCTTATAAGATCAGCATCGTATTGGTGACAGTTTTTTCTGGCATTGTACCAGGTCGTCTTTGGATTTTTAAAGTATTTGACACACTTTCTCCTTTAAAGTAAAGACTCCATCCATAGTCACAAACGAGATCACCTATATTGTGAAATGGAAAATTAAAAAGAAAAACAGCGAAACATGCAGAAAAAGCAATAAGACTCAATATTTTCTACATACGTACTTTATAACTAAACATCAAATGTAATCTGAATACAGTGGACTGTGCAACATTCTTATAAAACTTGATAGATTGACATTAAAAAAAAATAAGTCCTTCAGAGACATTATGCCCATGAAGCCGGAGTTTATCCCGGTTTCTATAGCGTGAAACGGACAGCAGTAATTGCCTGCTATCCTTTGGATAGGACGCTAGTCTATTGCAAAGTACTTTCCGCCAGATCTAGCAGACCCAGCTACCCATTCACTCTAGGGATCAGAAAGAGAAAAAATCTCGACTGCATCCGGGATCGATATCTGTTCCTTTGCGTGTGAAGCGAGTGCTCTACCAAACTGAGTTATCGGGTTCCCATAGATTAACATAGGAGATTCATGATTGAATATTATACGATCCTTTCATCTCTTTGTATTAATTAACGAGTTTTTTTTTTTATCATGCCCAATATACATCAAGTATGTCTTAATTCACGATAAAAATATAACAAGTATAATGAATTCAAAGAAAGGAAGGAATACGTTTATTCCATCCCTACAAGTAAGATTATTAAAATTTGGTAACCAAATGTTATGGTATTAGTACTTCTATTCACCTAAATTTGTATATTTCTCCTTCTGCTTGAATGACAATTTGACCAAAAGTTAAAAACGTTGGAATTGTATTCATGCGCACCAAAATATGTTTTAAATAGATTCAGTAGTCACTTCCGCCCAGCAACCAGCAGCTTGGTTATAACAAAGAAATCGGTACCTTTTATTCTTCATGCTGGCTAGAACTTTTTCACATGTCATGTGATCATGAATGTATAAAAGTAAAAACATGCTCAGATTTATAATGTTTTTCTCCTCTGGATATACTTTAATGCTTGTCGGAGAAGTATTTTATAAGGGCGTCCGCCATTGTTCCGATAGTTTAGAACCAGTTACCAAGTTACTATGCGTCATTACGAGGGAAGTGACGTCACGACTGTTGAAGCCTATACCAATCAGGTGTCTTTTACACCTTATTTCACACCAATAAAATGTGCGGAAATATACTGCAATCGTTGAATACATTTTTTCAACGCGTTCAAAACATTCAATGATTACGTATTTACTAAGAAATGAAAGGGTTTTCCAATGAGAGGGGTAAAATAAAGAGCAAACTTTAACTATCTATAAGAAATCTTGACGCATTCTTTGATTCGGCTGCCTTAATACAGAATAACAAAGCACAACAATTACCAATTTCGGGAGGCTTCCGAAAGCTCCTAGTGCTAAGGGAAACAACTCAAATATTCCCTCAATTTACCTAAGAGAAAATAAAACTAATACCTTTTTAAATAACCCTAATAGGAAAAACAAACACCCTATCATCTTTACTAAGATTTATAAATAATCCTAGTAGAAAAAAATCCTGCGACCTCGAGCTAACCCTAATAGAAAATAAAAACTAAGACTGCTTTGCACTACCTTTCAATACTTCACAAATCAAAATGGCGACAGAGAATCAAAACAATGGTCAAATTAAGAAATATAAAATTTCACAAATATGTCAAGGTAGGTTTGTTCTAGAATTGTTAAAATGATTCTAGCTATATGGTGTCAAATTGAATAAATAAACACATGACAAAAGATCCACGTTGAAAATACAAATTGAAAGAAATGCTAGCGCTAGGAGCTTTTGGAAGGTCTCCCCCAATTTTCCCTTTATCACCAATGTTGGTAAAATTCCGCTTCGTAGAGCATAACACAAATTATCGTTCATACTTTGGTAACCAGCACATAATAATATGACTTTTGTGATACAGTACTTTTAGGTGAGCCATATAAATAAATAAACGTTTGCAAACTATTAAAAAACAGTGCCGCAAAAGTGATTTTAAATTTCTTATGACCATATTAAAGAAATTCTTTACAATCTCCATTGGTTGCCAAGGTTAATGAAAGAGTTGTTTTTTAAAACTTGTAACATCGTTCATAAATATTTAGATAATGATGTTCGAGTGAACCTTGTGAAATTATGCCAATGTTATAATCCAACTTTGGCCATTTACGTCGGCTGAAGACTGTTTAATTACCAGAAGATTTTTGACCAATCAAAACATGGAATTTGTCACACACCTTCACACGTGTTCGGACAAACATAGTTGGTTGTTTATAAACAATAACGTGAATAAAATCGACCTCTCTCTGATCATTGTTATTGTTTTTATACCGCCAAATGGGTGACTAGTTTTCACACGATTTTCTCGATCAATTATAAACGTTTAAGTTTACACGTAGTTTTCTATGTTGGTTCTATTGATCAAGAGGTAGAACAGTGGGCATTTTTCTTTGACACATACCATCGATAGTGAAACCTGTGTAATTTGCTATGTCTACCAATCACGGCCCTTGTTTACATTAAGAAGAGTGTCCGAGAGGCGTGGTTATCTAGGTGTCTATTGTCCCCAAAAACAAGAATGTCCCGAATAAGTCTTCTACTGTAAGCGGCCCGTCTTTTTTGGGAATAGGTTCTCCCAAGATGTCGAAGTATTAGGGATTGTCAGTCTTTAAAAACACCTCAAGGGTGATTTGGATCTTTTCAAAAAAAATTAATTACTTATATTGGGCGGTTTTAATCATTCTGTATCGTCATTATAGGTTAAAAACAAGAATGTTGGTGAAAAATATTCATTATCTGTGTTGATACTCGTTTTGCGACTCTGATTGGAGCTCTGACATAAAAACAATAGAACAATCTTGTGGCAAACGTTCCAAAAAAACTAATGAAGAATAGCCTCCATAATCTTCCCTCTTATCAACATTGTAGCATTGTGTGTCACCATAGAGATATTTTACAGCTTTAGCCTATGGAATTTTTATTAGAACATTACAAAATCGTGAATCAAAATGTTATGTCAGTCTTTAAAAAAAAAACACATTAAGACAGACATTTTTTCTAGAGTGTACGAATAGTTTTGAATACAGAAGACGCCTTATCTCATACATTTAATTCTAAGTCATATTTGTTCAAAACTATTTACCTCGAGCTAGCCAATTATCATTTTATACGAATCTAAACATATTTTTTTAATTTCAAAAAAGCTTTAGTTTAATTAATCAAACCAATCAAATGTTAGTTAGAATAAGTTATTAATGTTAGTGAGGAGTATTGATGTATGCATGTGTGTGTGTGTTTGTATGTTTATGTGAGTGTTAATGTGTGTGTGTGTGTGTGTGTGTGTGTGCGTTTGTGTATGTATCTGTTATCTGTATTGTCAAGTTGTATTGTTGAATTAATTTCGTGAATAAATATTTGAACCACGTAATATTGTAAAGCGCCGCTGTGCACTTATGTGGAGGTGAGCGCTATATAAGGAGATAATAATAATTAATAATAATAATAATAATTAATAATAATAATAATAATAATAATAATAAATATAATAATAATAAAAATACAACAACAATAATAGTAATGCTAATAATATTTTTCATTTAATAATAATAATAATAATAATAATAGATTAATAATAATAATAATAATAATAATAATAATAATAAATAATAATAATAATAATAATAATATAATAATAAAATATAATAATAATAATAATAAAATTATAATAATAATAAAAATAATATAATAATAATATAATAATAATAATAATAATAATAATAAAAAATAATAATAATAAAAAAATTTTTCATTAATAAATAATATATAATAATAATAATAATATTTATAATAATAATAATAATAATAATAATAAAAATTAATAATAATAAAATTAATAAAAAAATAATGAAAATAATGATAATAACAACAATAATAATAATTATCGATTTCACGATGTACTGTTTTCCTCATTCTGTTGACACATGGGTAAAAGTAGTTTGGTGATATGGCTCAAGAGAACTAAAAGGTTAAAAATACAGATTTTTCCATTATCAATGATTGAAACAATGTTATTAAAACTCTTAACAGAGCAGTTTCAGTTGAGTGGTTTGATTTAAAGATAGAATGAAGTTGACGTCATTCAGCTGTTCTCAAGACACAGCAGACCGGATGGAAAGCAAGAAAATAACAGAGGTAAGACAGATGACACACTAAAAACCAGAAAGAAGTTACTTCGGGCCATTTAGGTGGCGATGTCAACAATGATCCTCCTCATAATCAGAGTAAACAGTTATTCTCGCAGTGATGGACATCAGTGTTATCTAATCCAAATGTGACCCCTCGTCTCAAAACGGTATTATGTCGGAACGTTACCATTTGCTTAAAAGCCGTATAAATGTGAAACTGGTCAAAATATAAATTGTTGGCATTAGCACCCTAAAATATGGTATCCATTCTCCTCAATAAATTGTATAACTCAACACGTCTGATATTTTGGCTATAAATTCACTGTTCAACATCTTAACCATCCCGACTTAATACCATTTTGAGGCGAAGCGTCACAAATGCCCATGACGCAGTGGTGAACATCAGGGTTATTCAACCCACACAAAATGCGCATTATCGCAGTGATGGATATTGGTGAAATTCAACCCATCCAGAATGCGGATTGTCGCAGTGATGGATATTGGGTAAATTAACCCACCCAGAATGCGTATTGTCGCAGTGATGGATATTGGTGAAATTCAACCCACACAGAATGCGTATTGTCGCAGTGATGGATATTGGTGAAATTCAACCCACACAGAATGCGTATTGTCGCAGTGATAGATATTGGTGAAATTCACCCACCCAGAATGCGTATTGTCGCAGTGATGAATTTTGGTGAAATTCAACCCACCCAGAATGCGCAGTCATAGTGATGGATATTGGTGAAATTCAACCCACACAGAATGCGCATTGTCATAGTGATGGATATTGGTGAAACTCAACCCACCCAGAATGCGCATTGTCGCAGTGATAGATATTGGTGAAATTCAACCCGCACAGAATGCGGATTGTCACAATGATGGATATCAATGTTATTCAACAACACAAAATGCGGATTGTCGCAGTGCATGGTGGACACTTATGAAATTCAACCCATCCAGAATGCGGATGGAAAGAAAATAACAGAGGTAAGACACATGACATAATAAATAACCAGAAAGGAGTTACTTCGGGCCATTTGGGAGGCTATGTTCAACAACTATCCTCCTCATAAGAAGAGGAAACAATTATCACTCCCTTCGACAGAGGCATTTTATCTTAAGTCAAATTTTATAAGTTGAGCTTAAAATTGACTTTATGTATCAGGTTGATCGGGAAATATTAGCGGTTTGTCAATGATAAATCCACTGGCCTATGTAAAGTAAGTAAGCGTTGTTGATGGTAGTGACCACTTACTTACCTTGCACAAGAGTCATAACGATAAGATCCCAAAGGAAACATGGAAATAAACATCCAGCTGCCTGGAGCCATAGCCGTACAAATGGCCTGGAAATCTGGAAAATACGTCACTCACTTATTTCTATTAAATGATTTGATTCATATGAAGATCATATATAATGAAAATCTTGGACGCAATCCACTGAATGCACGCCAAATGGTTATCTGCTTCGGTCAGTCCCGGATGAAAATACTTCCTTTGACTATATTCGAATAGCACATTAACTATTTGAAAGGTGAAAAAGGGATTGCTGATTTGTGGAAAAGATTAAGATGATCTGTTAAAAAGTATTAAGTTTGTTTTTTAGATAAGAAGAAATAAGAGTGTCGTTTAATTGGTGAACCTGAAATCAGCATTTCGGTTAATTGCGACAATTGATAAAGAGGAGATGATTGTGTTAAACACAGCGTTTTTGAATAAATATAAATATTCAGGGTTATGGGGTTATGACTATTTCGTGTTTTATATTTTGTAGATGATGTGTTGTTCAACAGGCAGCCATTATAGCTTTCTATGGAGACCAGAAGCAGATGGTATCTATTTTTTACAAATAGTCAGGCAGCATTCATTGTTTTGTACAGTTAGAAGTTTTAAATGTTTTTCTTTGGAGATTTTAGCAAATGGGAGTAACAATAATTTATTTTGATTACATTATTGCATTTATTAGAAGTTCGGCTATGTTTATAAATAACAATTTGAAATTGATTGTAAGCTTCGATTAATAACAAAAAACATATAATGTGGACGTTTCGGGTTTCCCCTTTATCAACAAAACTAGGATGAATAAAACCCAGAGACGAATGACATAATGTGATAGTGGCGTTTGCTAATGTGGACAATGAAAAATTGTCTAGGTGTTAGACGTCTGGAAGACACGCCCACACCACCCCACTCATCAAAACAACACATGACAAAACCACAGAAAGAAGTAAAGACAAAAGGAATAAAAAGACCTCATAGCAGGATTTCAGTTAAGCGGTAAATTTAAAAAAAAAACTGATATTCGTTTTAACATTAT
>NW_027623872.1:0-9163 GCF_034508935.2 Berghia stephanieae | reverse complement strand
TCAAGGCCGAAGTGGGGAATGGTTCCGCGGGAACAGTGCATGTACGTGGGTGAGTCGGTCCTAAGGGGCGGGTTAGCTCCCTTGCTGAAGCGGGTACGAAACACGCGCCGGGCGGGCGGCCGAACGGGCGCCGCGCCTGGCCTGTCAGTCACCCTGCGACCGCCGAAAGGGAATCCAGTTAAGGTTCGCTCGGAACCGGGCGGCGGAGAACGGCCCCCCTCGTCGCGACTACGTTCCGGCGTGGGGGGCGCCGCGGCGACGCCGACAGAACGGGGAACGCTGCCGTGGGCACCGGGGAGAGCCGTCGTCTCTTTTTAAGGTCTGGTTCGCCCTGGAATCGGGTCGACCGGAGAAAGGGCTGGCCAGGCCGAAAAGCGTCGCCGTAAGACATGGCTGCGTCCGGAGCGCTCACGGCGGTCCGTGAAAACCCCGTCGAGGGCACGTCAATCTCGCTGCCCGGCCGTACTCATGTCCGCAGCAGGTCTCCTAGGTTAGCAGCCTCTGGTCCACGGAGTAATGTAGGTAAGGGAAGTCGGCAAAATGGATCCGTAACTTCGGGAGAAGGATTGGCTCTGAGGGCCGGGACGGTCGGGCTAGGGGAGGAAGCGGGCAGAACCGCACGCACCCTGAGGGGACACTCCGAGGGGGAGAGACGTGCGCGGAAACCCGTGGGGGCCCCGGGCCGAGCGGCCTCGCTCGGCTGACGCCCCTTCGCGGGGCGCGTTGGCTGCGCGGGGGACAACCGACGCGACCTCCGACTCACGCTGTCTCAGAACTGTCACGGACAGGGGGAATCCGACTGTCTAATTAAAACAGAGCGTCTCGACAGCCTGAAAAGGTGTTTACGGGACGTGATTTCTGCCCAGTGCTCAGAATGTCAAAGTGAAGAGATTCGCATAAGCGCGGGTAAACGGCGGGAGTAACTATGACTCTCTTAAGGTAGCCAAATGCCTCGTCGTCTAATTAGCGACGCGCACGAACGGATTAACGAGATTCCCACTGTCCCTATCTACGCCCCGGCGAAATCACAGCCAAGGGAACGGGCTTGGTGAAATCAGCGGGGAAAGAAGACCCTGTCGAGCTTGACTCTAGTCCGACTCTGTGGAGGAGCGTGGGGGGTGTAGCATAGGCGGTAGCGTCTTCGGGCGCGACAGTGAAATACCGCTACCCCCGCGGGACCTCCACTTACCCGACGGAGTGGGGACTCGGCGCCTTCTTGCAGGTAGGAGGCGTACGAGGTTCAGACGTCAAGCCGCCGTCGCGTCGGGCTCGGGGAGTCCACCGACTCCCCCCGACGCGGTCACGACGGCGACAGCGACCCTGCCGGGGACAGCCTCGGACGGGGAGTTTGACTGGGGCGGTACATCTTCTAAAGCGCAGCGAAGGTGTCCCAAGGCGGGCTCAGCGAGGACGGAAACCTCGCGTAGAGCAAAAGGGCAAATGCCTGCTCGACCAGGATTTTCAGTACGAATACTGGCCGTGAAAGCGTGGCCTATCGATCCTTTCGACGTTGGGAGTTTCAAGCGAGAGGTGTCAGAAAAGTTACCACAGGGATAACTGGCTTGTGGCGGCCAAGCGTTCATAGCGACGTCGCTGATTGATCCTTCGATGTCGGCTCTTCCTATCATTGCGAAGCAGAATTCGCCAAGTGTCGGATTGTTCACCCGCCAACAGGGAACGTGAGCTGGGTTTAGACCGTCGTGAGACAGGTTAGTTTTATCCTACTGATGAAGCGCCCTTGCCACGGTAATCTTGCTCAGTACGAGAGGAACGGTGAGTTCGGACCTCTGGTTCGCGCGTCCGGTCGTCAGGCCGATGGCGCCAGGCTACGTCCGTGGGAGTACGACTGAACGCCTCTAAGTCGGAACCCCGCCCGGTGAGCAAGGGTGAGCTTAGCTAGGGCCCTGAGCGTGCAGGCAACATTAAGCCGGCAACCCTCGGGTTCGTCGGCTAGTGCCGTGACCGGCCCGCTCGTCACGCGCGCTAGATCTGTGGTGCGCGTGGCTGGGTCGGTATCATCCACGTCCGTTAGGGGCAAGAAATCGCGTGCGGACCACATGTATTCCGTCGGGGTGTTGTAAGCGTTAGAGCTGTCCTGGTACGGCGATCCGTTGAGACTAAGCCCCGGACGCTGAGATTTTCCCTCCAGCAGGGTTTGTCTCGGCCACCTTTCCACCCGGCACGGCACGGCCCGGCCCGATCGGCCAGCCTTCGAGTCCTTGCTCTGCTCGGCTCGGCATGCTGGCGGTGCGGCGCGCGGCGGCGGCGGGTGCGAGAGTGTCATAACACGTATAAATACATTTACTTTACTTTACTTTACTTCTTCAAAGTTCTATCTCCTAGAACTTGGAGAATTTTTTTTTCTCTCCACCTGTCCAGAGGCACTAATCCGTCCAGAGGCACTAATCCGTCCAGAGGCACTAGTCCGTCCAGAGGCACTAATCCGTCCAGAGGCACTAATCCGTCCAGAGGCACTTTTAGTTTTCCTTCTTTGCTGTCTGCGAAGTAGAATTCGCCAACTGCATTTTTTTTTTTTTTTTTTTTTTTCAATTTTGTTTTTTCCTTCCTGTCAGTCCCTTAGTAGGCTTCTGCGAAGCGGAATTCGCCAACTGCATTTTATTTAGTCCCTTAATAGACTTCTGAGAAGCGGGATTCGCCATTGTCCCTTAATAGGCTTCTGAGAAGCGGAATTCGCCAACTGCATTTTATTTAGTCCCTTAATAGGCTTCTGCGAAGCGGAATTCGCCAACTGCATTTTATTTGTCCTTTACCAGGCTTCTGAGAAGCGGAATTCGCCAACTGCATTTTATTTAGTCCCTTAATAGGCTTCTGCGAAGCGGAATTCGCCAACTGCATTTTATTTTGTCCTTTACCAGGCTTCTGCGAAGCGGAATTCGCCAACTGCATTTTATTTAGTCCCTTAATAGACTTCTGAGAAGCGGGATTCGCCATTGTCCCTTAATAGGCTTCTGAGAAGCGGAATTCGCCAACTGCATTTCATTTAGTCCTTAATAGGCTTCTGCGAAGCGGAATTCGCCAACTGCATTTTATTTTGTCCTTTACCAGGCTTCTGCGAAGCGGAATTCGCCAACTGCATTTTATTCAGTCCCTTAATAGACTTCTGAGAAGCGGAATTCGCCAACTGCATTTTATTTTGTCCTTTAACAGGCTTCTGCGAAGCGGAATTCGCCAACTGCATTTTATTTTTGTCCCTTAATAGGCTTCTGCGAAGCGGGATTCGCCAACTGTATTTTTTTTTTTTTTATTTCCTTTTTTTTTTTTTCATAATTTTTCTTTTTTTTTTTTCGCGTCCCTTAATAGGCTTCTGCGAAGCGGAATTCGCCAACTATATTTTAAACAAATCTGGTCGCTGCGCTAGTTTTCGTTTTGCGCATTAAATTTATTTTTTTTTTTTTTAAATTTGGGTCACCTCATTGACATTGACCTCTGCGAAGCGCAATTCGCCAACTGCATTTTGTAGCATTCGTGCGCTGCGCTACTGTTGACATTGCGCGCATCTTTCTCTCTCTCTCTCTCTCTTCTCTCTCTCTCTCTCTCTCTCTCTCTTCTCTCTCTCTCTCTCTCTCTCTTTTTTTTTTTTTTTTTTTTTTTCGATTCCTTACTCGCCTTTTGCGAAGCAGAATTCGCCAACTGTACTTTTTTTAATTAATTAATTTATTTTTTTAATATTTGGGGGGATTTTTGTTTTTGTTTTCTTTTCTTCCCTTAATAGGCTTCTGCGAAGCGGAATTCGCCAACTGCATCTTTTAAAATTCGGTCGCTACGGTACTCTCAACTTTGTGCTCAGCTTTCACCGTACTCAGAAGGAAAACTAGTAAGTAGTGTTTTCTCCGTTCTGTTCTGTCGTGTCCCGCTCTGCACGTTAGAGTGTTGCTGTTGGCTGTAGACGCGTTGTAAAGCGCTTTGAGCACGATTGCCTGGCTCGGCGCATAGTTGAGTACTCGATAGAAAGGTTCTTTACTCGCATTCTCTCCCGTAATCAGATGTAAAACGAATACCTGGCCGTGAGTAGTGTTTTCTCCGTCCTGTCGTGTCCCGCTCTGCACGCTAAGTGTTGCTGTTGGCTGTAGACGCGTTGTAAAGCGCTTTGAGCACGATTGCCTGGCTCGGCGCATAGTTGAGTACTCGATAGAAAGGTTCTTTACTCGCATTCTCTCCCCGTAATCAGATGTAAAACGAATACCTGGCCGTGAGTAGTGTTTTCTCCGTCCTGTCGTGTCCCGCTCTGCACGCTAAGTGTTGCTGTTGGCTGTAGACGCGTTGTAAAGCGCTTTGAGCACGATTGCCTGGCTCGGCGCATAGTTGAGTACTCGATAGAAAGGTTCTTTACTCGCATTCTCTCCCCGTAATCAGATGTAAAACGAATACCTGGCCGTGAGTAGTGTTTTCTCCGTCCTGTCGTGTCCCGCTCTGCACGTTAGAGTGTTGCTGTTGGCTGTAGACGCGTTGTAAAGCGCTTTGAGCACGATTGCCTGGCTCGGCGCATAGTTGAGTACTCGATAGAAAGGTTCTTTACTCGCATTCTCTCCCGTAATCAGATGTAAAACGAATACCTGGCCGTGAGTAGTGTTTTCTCCGTCCTGTCGTGTCCCGCTCTGCACGCTAAGTGTTGCTGTTGGCTGTAGACGCGTTGTAAAGCGCTTTGAGCACGATTGCCTGGCTCGGCGCATAGTTGAGTACTCGATAGAAAGGTTCTTTACTCGCATTCTCTCCCCGTAATCAGATGTAAAACGAATACCTGGCCGTGAGTAGTGTTTTCTCCGTCCTGTCGTGTCCCGCTCTGCACGTTAGAGTGTTGCTGTTGGCTGTAGACGCGTTGTAAAGCGCTTTGAGCACGATTGCCTGGCTCGGCGCATAGTTGAGTACTCGATAGAAAGGTTCTTTACTCGCATTCTCTCCCCGTAATCAGATGTAAAACGAATACCTGGCCGTGAGTAGTGTTTTCTCCGTCCTGTCGTGTCCCGCTCTGCACGTTAGAGTGTTGCTGTTGGCTGTAGACGCGTTATAAAGCGCTTTGAGCACGATTGCCTGGCTCGGCGCATAGTTGAGTACTCGATAGAAAGGTTCTTTACTCGCATTCTCTCCCCGTAATCAGATGTAAAACGAATACCTGGCCGTGAGTAGTGTTTTCTCCGTCCTGTCGTGTCCCGCTCTGCACGCTAAGTGTTGCTGTTGGCTGTAGACGCGTTGTAAAGCGCTTTGAGCACGATTGCCTGGCTCGGCGCATAGTTGAGTACTCGATAAAAAGCCTCTTTACTCACATCCCCACATAATAACAATAATAATAATAATAATAATAATAATAATAATAATAATAATAATAATAATAATAATAATAATAATAATAATAATAATAATAATAATAATTTATAAGGTCTTGGGTTCGATCCTCGTTCGCGCATACTTTACAGAGTTGGGCCACGGGTCGGCCAACCGTGCCGGGGTTCAAATCCCGGTTTGGGAGCTTTATTCATACGATTTTATCGCCTCGTCGATTCGAGGCTTTACCGCACGGGCGTCCTGGGGTAAGAAGCTCTCGCTACGGCGAGAAGGACTTAGCGCCGGGGACGCTCCCGCGGTAAGCCCTCCGAGGGCCGAGGGAAAAAAAACTTTGGTCGAGCGCATTTCCTCTACGGAGCGAATTTGAATAAATAAACCACACTATGATCGCACCTGGGACTCCCATGCGACGGTTTTGAATTCGGGGCCCTTCCCGTTAGGGCTGTATCGCTTGGGGAGTGTTAACGCGTTCCGTATTCGCTAGGTCGGCGATCGACGACTCGGGTGATCGAGTTGGCCACGGGCCGGCCAACCTGCGGGGTTCAAATCCCGGTTTGGGAGCTTTATTCATACGATTTTATCGCCTCGTCGATTCGAGGCTTTACCGCACGGGCGTCCTGGGGTAAGAAGCTCTCGCTACGGCCGAGAAGGACTCTAGCGCCGGGACGCTCCGCGGTAAGCCCTCCGAGGGCCGAGGGAAAAAACTTTGGTCGAGCGCATTTCCTCTACGGAGCGAATTTGAATGAAATAAACCCACCACCTATGATCGCACCTGGGACCTCCCCATTGCGACCGGTTTTGAACTTCGGGGCCCTTCCCGTTAGGGCCCTGTACTCGCTTGGCGGAGTGTTAAACGCGTTCCGTACTTCGCTAGAGTCGGGCGATCGACGACTCGGGCTCGATCGAGTTGGCCCACGGGCGGCCAACCTGCCGGGGTTCAAATCCGGTTTGGGAGCTTTATTCATACGATTTTATCGCCTCGTCGATTCGAGGCTTTACCGCACGGGCGTCCTGGGGTAAGAAGCTCTCGCTACGGCCGAGAAGGACTCTAGCGCCGGGACGCTCCGCGGTAAGCCTCCGAGGGCCGAGGGAAAAAACTTTGGTCGAGCGCATTTCCTCTACGGAGCGAATTTGAATGAAATAAACCCCCACCTAGATGCCCGGCCCTGCCGGTTGCTGGGGCTGTAGCTTATGCTGCGGAGTTAAGGTTCGTCTTCGATGTACGACCGCTGATGGCCCGGGCGCCTGCCGGGGTCTCGGTTTGGGTTTATTCTCGATTTGTCTCGATGAGGCTTTACCGCACCCCTGGTAGTCCTGGCGAGAGGTCTCGCGGGCGCTCCCGTAGCTCGGCGAGGGAAACTTGACGTTCTTCGGGCAATTGAATGAAAACCTTATCGCACTCCCATTCATTAACGTACTGGTTTCTCGTTGTCGCCCGCGCCTGGTTGGCGGGGACGCGTTAAATCGGTTTGAGCCACGATTTGCCACGGCTCGGGCTCTGGTACTCGTAAAGCTCTACGACTCCCGTAATACAGAAAATTTGTAATTTTAAATTTAATAAATAAAATATATACTATATTATTAAGGTCTTGGGTGATCTCGTTCGCGCTACTTTACAGAGTTGGGCCAGGGTCGGCAACCTGCGGGGTTCAATCCGGTTGGGGCTATTCATCATTATCGCCTCGTCGTTCGAGCTTTACGCAGGGCGTCCTGGTAAGAAGCTCTCGTACGGCGAGAAGGACTTAGCGCGGGACGCTCCGCGGTAAGCCCTCCGGGCCGGGAAAAAACTTTGGTCGAGCGCATTTCCTCTACGGGCGAATTTGAATGAATAAACCACCACTATGATCGCACCTGGGACCTCCCATTGCCGACGGTTTTGAACTTCGGGGCCCTTCCGTTAGGGCCTGTACTCGCTTGGCGGAGTGTAACGCGTTCCGTCTTCGCTGAGTGGGCGATCGACGATCGGGCTCGATCGAGTTGCAGGCCGGCCACCGCGGGTTCAAATCCGGTTTGGGCTATTCATACGATTTTATCGCCTCGTCGATTCGAGGTTTACCGCACGGGCGTCCCTGGTAAGAAGCTCTCGCTAGGCGGAAGGACTCTAGCGCGGGACGCTCCCGCGGTAGCCCCCGAGGGCCGAGGGAAAACTTGGCGAGGCATTTCCTCTACGGAGCGATTTGAATGAATAAACCCACCACCTATGATGCACTGGACCTCCCATTGGACCGGTTTTGAATTGGCCTTCCGTTAGGCCTGTACTCGCTTGGCGAGTGTTAAACGCGTTCCGCTACTTCGTAGAGTCGGGCGATGACGATCGGGCTCGATCGAGTTGGCCACGGCGGCAACTGCCGGTTCAAATCCCGGTTGGGGCTTTATCATACGATTTTATCGCCTCGTCGATTCGAGGCTTTACCGCACGGGCGTCCCTGGGGTAAGAAGCTCTCGCTACGGCCGAGAAGGACTCTAGCGCCGGGACGCTCCGCGGTAACCCTCGAGGGCCGAGGGAAAAAACTTTGGTCGAGCGCATTTCCTCTAGGAGCGAATTTGAATGAATAAAACCCACCACCTATGATCGCACCTGGGACTCCCCATTGCCGACGGTTTGAACTTCGGGGCCTTCCCGTTAGGGCCCTGTACTCGCTTGGCGGAGTGTTAAACGCGTTCCCGCACTTCGCTAGAGTGGCGATCGAGATCGGGCTCGATCGAGTTGGCCCACGGTGCCGGGCCCTTGCGTGGGTTTCAAATCCGGTTGGGAGCTTTATTCTACGATTTTATCGGCGTCGACTTCGAGGCTGTTACCGCACGGCGCTCCCTGGGGGTAAACAAGCTCTCGGCTACAGTCCGAGAGCTCTAGCGCAGGTACGCTCCCTGGGTAAGCCTCCGAGGCCGAGGGAAAAACTTTGGTCCGAGCGCATTCCTACCGGGGCGAATTTGAAAATAAAACCCACCACCTATATCGAGCTGGGAATCCCAATTGCCGACCGGTTTTGACCCTGGGCGCCCTTCCCGGTTTAGGCCGGTACTCCTGGGGAGTTGTTAGTAACGCGTTCCCGCTACTTCGCTAGAGTCGGGCGATCGACGACTCGGGCTCGATCGAGTTGGCCGCACGGGCGGTCCAACCTGGCGGGAGTTTCAAAATCCCGTGTTGGGAGCTTTATTCATACGATTTATGCTACGAGTCGATACGGCTTACGAACGGGACTCCCTGGGGTAGAAGCTTCCCGCTACCGGGCGAGGAAGAACTCTTATGCGCGGGATTCTCCGTGGTAAACCCTCCTGAGGCGCCGAGGGAAACTCCCTTGGTCGACGCGGCATTCCTTACGGGCGAATTTGAAGAATAAACCCACCACCTTGATACGCCTTCGACCTTCCCATTGGCGACCGGTTTGAACTTCGGCGGCCCTTCCCGAGTAGGGCCTGGTATCGCTTCGCGGTAGCTCTTAGTACGCCGCGATTCCGCGTACTTCCGCTGAGCGGGGATCAGAACGCTCGGGCTCGATCGAGTTGGCCCCACGGGCCGGCAACCCTGCCGGGGTCAAATTTCCCGGTTTGGGCTTATCATACGATGTTAATCGCCTCCTCGATTCGAGGTTTAAACTCGGCACGGGCGTCCTGGGCCAGAGTCTCGCTACGGCCGAGAATGACTCTAGCGCCGGACGATCCTCGCGGTATGCCACTCCGAGGGCCGAGGGATAAAACTTTGGTCGAGCGCTTTCCTTACGGAGCGAATTTGAATGTACACGGTAAACCGCAGACCACCTATGATCGACCTGGGACCTCCCCATTGCCGACCCGTTTTGAACTTCGGCGCCCTTCCCGTTAGGGCGCTGTGAACTCGGCTTCGTGTAAACCGTGGTCCCGC
>NW_027623871.1:0-7500 GCF_034508935.2 Berghia stephanieae | reverse complement strand
TGAGTGTCGTCAACTTCATACTATCTATATTGAGCTTTTTTATTTAGCGCAATATCCACTACAAGTGCTCAAAGCATTTTACCAAGGGTCCCTTACCAACAGCAACAATTAATATGTAGAACGAGACATGACGCCTGTTATGCGACATTACAATTTTTTCCGACATAAACAACGCTGTTAACGGCCAGGCACTCATTTTACACATGAGTACGGTGAGCGAATGTGAGTAAAGAGCCTTTTCCAAGGACTCAACTATGAACCAAGCGAGGCTCGAACCCAGGAATTTCCGATCCGAAAGCGAGTGACATACCACTAGACCACATAGACCAGCTTATCCGACCAGTTCCGGATCAAGAGGCAAGATACTTGCTATCCCTTTTGATATCAAGCCATAACCATCAAGATACCGAAAACTACCCAGCACTTTATTATGAGTACCTGGTACTATCCACCATCAATAAATCATTCACCACGTTGACAAATTATTACAAACATGTTGAGTGCACTTCGGCGGCTACTCTTTCTTCTTCTTCTTCTTCTTCTTCTTCTTCTTCTTCTTCTTCTTCTTCTTCTTCTTCTTCTTCTTCTTCTCCTCCTCCTCCTCCTCCTTCTCCTTCTTCTTCTTCTTCTTCTTCTTCTTCTTCTTCTTCTTCTTCTTCTTCTTCTTCTTCTTCTTCTTCTTCTTCTTCTTCTTCTTCTTCTTCTTCTTCTTCTTCTTCCAGGTCACGGCGCATGTGCGATGAACTTGATTGCTTTTGATGGTAACGCGCATGTCAGGGAAGCGTGTCATGGTCTGATTCGATGGTGACGGGTTGTATTGGTGTGTTACTTGGTGTTCTCTTGCCTCAAATAGGCTGGAAACTGGAAACAGTTGTTTGTAATTATTTAATCTATTTCATTGTTTCGAAATAGTATCAGCTAGAAGCGACAATAGATAGTATGCGCTTGGCTAAGAAGCTCACAACATTGTCATCCGGAAGTATAACGGGCCATGACACAATACCATGTGTAACCTTTAACATAATCTGGTTAATACAGTTTAGTGAGAATTACTCATAAACGTGGATGGCAAAAAACAATAAACAAAGACCCGAGTGACGTCATCTTGGTTCTTTCTATTGATTAAGCGGTTGAACAGTGGGTATTTTATCTATTAACGAAAGAGTGAAAATGGAAAGGCTTCGTATGGGAACAAAAACAGACAAAAAGCGTCCATGTTTTCGGTATTTTTTTCTCTTTGTGAGTCATCCAAATAAATGACACATTTGAAACTGCATAACTTTGTTATATATTAATGGATTTCCAAAATTCTAAAAGATTTTTACTCAGTGGAGATAGGGCTTTGATTTAAGAGTAGTATTTCCTACAAAAATAGAAAACAAAAATTTTCATAGTCATTGCTAGACAATGGACGTTTCGTATTTTATTTAGACACATACCATCGACAGTAAAACCTGTGAAGTTCACAATGTTTACCAATCACTGCCATTTTTGTTTACATTATGTGGACTGTCCTTGAGGCGTCGTTATTCAAGTGTCTATAGATAGATCGAAGATGACGTCACTCATGTCTTTGTTATTGTTTTTTGCCATCCGCCTTTATGAGTTATGCTCACTGAACTGTATTAACCCGACTATTGACGTTCATGGTTACACAGAGTTTGTGTGTTGGTCCGTTATACTTCCGGATGGCAATGTTGTGAACTTCTTAGCCAAGCGCATACTATCTATAGATAGATCAAAGATGACGTCACTTATGTCTTTGTTATTGTTTTTGCCATCCGCGTTTATGAGTAATGCTCACTTAACTGTATTAACCTGACTATAAATGTTCATGGACACGCACAGTATTTCTCTCTCTCTCTCTCTCTCTCTCTCTCTCTCTCTCTCTCTCTCTCTCTCTCTCTCTCTCTCTCTCTCCTGTCTTGATTACTCATCATCCACCACAAAAAAATCCCACAAAACAACAACAACAACATCCTACAGGTGATATCAGCGACCTTGAATGAGTGTGAGAACGTATTATTTCAGGTAACCCAGTCAATATCAATTCAACTCACCTTAACCAATCTCAGCCTCACCACCGCTACTAAAATGTCCATACTCTAACAAAAGGTGGGCTCTCCGATTATTCATAGTGTGGAGCAGGCACTGGTTATCAATAATGATGAGCAAAATAGGATATAGAGAAGTGCTATAATACCCTATTTTTCTAATTTTTTGCTACCAATTTGACCACTTTGTACTAATTAGAGGATGTTGTGAGCGAGTGGGCAGGCATTAAAAAAGGCGTTCCACAAGGATCAATTCTTGAATCATTACTTTTTAACATTTTTATAAATGATATATTTTACTTTATCAGAGAGGGAAAATTATATAATTATGCTGACGATAATACCCTGTCATATTCTCATTCAACTTTTGATATGCTTTTAAAAATTATTGAAAGTGAAAGCGAAATTCTTATCAAGTGGTTCGAAATAAATTGCATGCAAGCAAACCCGGACAAATTCCAGGCAATTGCAGTAGGTACAAAAACACACACAAAGAAACCCACGTTCCATATTGGAACTGCAAATACTACATGTGAAGAAGTTGTAAAATTACTAGGGATCGACATAGACTACCAACTAAAATTTGATTTACACATTAAAACCATCTGCCCTGAAGCTTCTCAGCAATTAAATGTCTTAAAAGGCTTGGAAAATACTTTTCAAAATTGAACAAGTTAACAATATTTCACTCTATTGTCAAATTTCAATTTCTGTCCACTAGCATGGCATTTCTGTTTTAAAACCAATTGTGATAAACTTGAAAAGATACAAGAAAGAGCAGTGCGTTTTATTTATGAAGATGACAAAAGATCCTACGACCAATTACTTTCAAAGGCCAAAGTCCCCTCCCTACAAATAAGACGAATGAGAACAATTGCTTTGGAAACGTTTAAAATTTTATACAAAATTGCTCCTCCTTGTCTATCTGATATGGTCATTTTGAAAAATAACAGATACAATTTTAGATATTCAAACCTCCTTGATATTCCAAGGGTCAGAACAACGTCTTATGGCAAAAGATCTTTCAGATATTCTGCAGCTATGCTTTGGAATGAACTTCCCGAGCACATCAGGAAATTTGCAA
Organism: Berghia stephanieae; assembly: GCF_034508935.2. Classification (NCBI taxonomy): domain Eukaryota; kingdom Metazoa; phylum Mollusca; class Gastropoda; order Nudibranchia; family Aeolidiidae; genus Berghia; species Berghia stephanieae. Next base: position 4,362 of record NW_027623871.1, on the reverse strand, counting down.
ATTATAATGTCTTCAAAAACCATATCCTCTCATGGAATGGCCAGCCATGCAAATGTAATATTTGTAATTAATCTAGCCGTACATATATATATATATATATATATATATATATATATATATATATATATATATATATATATATAATATATATATATATATATAATATTATGTTACTTTTCTTTGTGTGTCATGATTGGAATCTTGATGAGGGAATGTTTTAAAGGAAAATGTATTACTATATATTTTTATGTACTATGTGTTAAAACCTATGTCGGTCAAAGGCTTCTATTAGCCTGACTACATTATCTATGAAACATTTTTAAAATGCCGACAATAAATAAATATTTGAATTGAATTGAATTGAACACTTGACTGGCCGTCTCAAAACAATTTTGTTTTGTTTATGTTTGTTTTGAAAGGTTTTATTGTGTTTGCGACACATTAAGCTCATATCAGTGCGGCTATGTGGTCTAGTTGTATGTCACTGGCTTTAGGATCGAAAGGTCCTGGGTTCGAGCCTCGCGCTCGGCGCATAGTTGAGTCCTTGGAAAAGGCGCTTTAGTCTCATTCTCTCACCTTACTCAGGTGTAAAATGAGTACCTGGCCGTTAACAGCGGTGTCTTTGTACGAAAAATTGTAAAATCGCCTAATAGGTGTCATGTCCCGTCCTACATGTTAAATGTTGCTGTTGGCCAGGGACCCCTTGTAAAGCGCTTTGAGCACATTTAGTGGATATTGCTCTATATAAAGCTCAATTTAATTTAATCAGTGCCAGTAATAAGAAAGAACATGGGATCGTTAAAGTTCTAGAATTACAATGAAAGCACCCAAAGAAAAAGGTAAGACAAAATGGGAATTGGTTCATATAGGAAACAGATGTAGATTCCAAGAGCACACTAGATTCCAAGAGCACACTAGATTCCAAGAGCACACTAGATTCCAAGAGCACACTAGATTCCAAGAGCACACTAGATTCCAAGAGCACACTATACTCCAAGAGCACACTAGATTCCAAGAGCACACTAGATTCCAAGAGCACACTAGATTCCAAGAGCACACTAGATTCCAAGAGCACACTAGATTCCAAGAGCACACTAGATTCCAAGAGCACACTAGATTCCAAGAGCACAATATCAAAGTACTTAGTTTGAGATTACCGAATAGTCTCATACAGACACGAGCACAGTTCCCAGTAAGAGGAACACAATCACAAGTTTACAAATCATTATATATATATATATATATATATATATATATATATATATATATATATATATATATACATAAACTGAGCTTTTATGTAGCGCAATGTCCCCTTAATGTGCTCAAAGCGCTTTACAAGGGATCCCTGGCCAACAGCAACATTTAACATTTAGGACGGGACATGACGCCTGTTCGGCGATTTACACTTTTTTTTTTCGGACACAGACAATACTGTTAACGACCAGGTACTCATTTTACACCTGAGTTCGGTGAGAGAATGTGAGTAAAGAGTCTTTTCCCAGGACTCAACTATGCGCCAAGCGAGGCTCGAACCCAGGACCGAAAGCGATTGTCATATCACTAGACCAGATAGCGGCAGCATGTATATAACAAAAATAATGCAGCGCCTAACAGAGAGATGATCTACAAAACTCTAACTGTACATTTGACTGTTTCTCTCCGAGCCAGGGTATACTATCAAGGCCAGGACAAAACTAATTCATCTCATTCCAAGACAAAGACAGAAATCATGTTGGAAAATAGATAAATTTAAATTTAAATTTTGAGCTTTTATATGGCGCAATATCCACTAAATGTGCTCAAAGCGCTTTAAACAATGGGTCCCTGGCCAACACCAACATTTAACATGTAGGACGGGACATGACGCCTGTTAGGCAATATTACAATTTTTCGGACAAAGACAACGCTGTTAACGGCCAGGTACTCATTTTACACCTGAGTACGGCGAGAGAATGTGATTAAAGAGTCTTTTCCAAGGACTCAACTATGCGCCGAGCGCGAGGCTCGAACCCAGGACCTTCCGATCCAAAAGCGAATGTCATACCACTAGACCACATAGCCGCACATAGATAAAGGAGATTGAAAGACACATTGAGAGCCTCTCTGCCCACTATGATGGAAGTAAAATATTTTTAAATGTCAAGATGACCTAATAAATAAGATGAAATTGAATGAAAGCTTAAATTTTATTACAAGAACAGATCAAAGGAACGTTTCGAGTTTCCCCTTTATCAACAAAACAGGATGAATGAAACACTACAGTTGAATGAGATAATGTGGTAATGGCGTTGTTACCCATTCATCGTAACAACGCCACTACCACATTATCTCATTCATATGTATAGTTTAATTCATCCTATTTTGTTGATGAAGGGTAAACCCGAAACGTTCATTTGATCTGTTCTTGTAATAAAATTGAAGCTTACATTCAATTTCATATTATTTTTTTCTTCGAGCTTCGAGCAGCAACAGTTTTATTGCCAAGATGAACAAAGGTTGGTTCAAAATATCTTTTTCATGAGAGTCGCAACAAAAATATCCTTTACTGTCACTAAGTAAGTGCTGTTATGTGGTCGAGTGGTATGACACTCGCTTTCGGATCGGAAGGTCCTGGGTTCGAGCCTCGCGTTAGGCGCATAGTTGAGTCCTTGGAGAAGGCTCTTTACTCACATTCTCTCACCGTACTCAGGTGTAAAATGAGTACCTGGCCGTTAACAGCGTTGTCTCTGTCCCAAAAAATTGTAATATCACCTAACAGCGTCATGTCTCGTCCTAGATGTTATGTTTTGCTGTTGGCCATGGACCCCTTGTAAAGCGCTTTGAGCACATTTAGTGGATATTGCGCTATATAAAAGCTCAATTTATTACTGTCACTAAGTAGTAAGGAGAGAGAAAGCTTAGTTAGACTACGGTTTGAAGCGACTATTTATTAGGCTTGCTCATACGGTAAGTCACGTTCTCCCAGGTTAGGCGGAGTTGTCGTACCAATAAGGTCGCGGGTTCGAGCCCCATCGCCGCCGCGAAATTTTTATTCTCTGTTGTCCTCTGGCACTTTCCTATTCACTTTATTTTGTTGTAAGCGATTCAAAACTTGGGCATAAGCACTATATAAATGTACATTTACTATTATTATTATTTATTATTATTATTTATTATTATATATTATTATTATTATTATTATTATTATTATATTATTATTTATTTTAATTATTATTATTATTATCATTATTATTATTATTATATTATTATTGTTATTATTATTATTATTATTATTATTATTATTATTATTATTATTATTATTATTATTATCATCATCATTATTATCATCATTATTATTGTTAATATAATTACTGTCATTAACTGTTACAAAGTTATTTATAAAACTTCATTTCTTGTTGATAACAAAGTGATAAAATATGAAAATCTAACCGGTAATCTGGGAGTGTAAGGCTCGAACCCCAGTCACTAACGTGCTTAAAACGCTTAATTAGTGTCCGTAGCATAAAGCAACAATTAAATTGAGATTTTATATAGCGCAATGTCACTAAACGTACTCAAAGCGTTTTACAAAGGGTCCCTGGCCAACAGCAACATTAATATTAGGACGAGAAATGACGACTTTGAGCACGTTTTAGTGGATATTGCGCCATATAAAACCTCAGTTGTTTATTTTTTTTTTTTGTTTTTTTGTGTTGTTTCTTTTTTTTCAGTCCGATTGCTCACTCTAGAGATTTCGCACGTGCGATAGTTACTCCCCAGTACAACAAGTCATTGCTACAGTCATAGACTCATTGTTATTTTATATTTATCTTCTTAAAGAAGAGTTAAAACGATTGGATCAAGTACTCATGGATTTCTTACCAATCATGTCAAGGTCGTACGCACGTGCGATCTTACTCACAGTGAATAGTCATAGATATAGTCATAGTCGCATTGAGTATAGGAAAAAAAATACTACGCCTTCTGCACGGAATCGTTATAGACAACGTGCACTAATTTTCAGGTCTGATAAGTCAAATAATGATGGGCTCATTGTTGTAATGGAAATCTCAAAAAAAATTTTTAATAAACGCAATAATTGTACATTTCTACAAAGTTTTTAAACTAGGCCCATAATGACGTTCGGATGTCAGACTGTATATATGTATACGTCGCCAGGAAATTCCTTGAAAACTTAGATATATCCATCAAAAATAATACTAAAAAAAAAAATAAATAAATAAAAAATAAATAAAATTAAGCTTTATATAGCGCAATATCCACTAAATGTGCTAAAACGCGCTTTACAATACGCCTGATGACCAAAAAAAAAAAAAAATAACTCTTGTTGTCCAGAATATAAACAAAAATGAATAAAAA
>NW_027623870.1:0-9164 GCF_034508935.2 Berghia stephanieae | reverse complement strand
TTTTTTTTCGTAACACCTCCAACCCCTCTAGGGGTGAGGCGACAGATTTGATAGCTAAGACTAAGGAGGATGAAAAGTCCTCGACTTAATTATTTTACCGTCAGCTTAACTTACACTTCATCTGATGCCATTGACATGTTCCTTTCACGTTTCAGTTTGCATGCAATCCACAAGTGTTGTGTTATTTGATCGCTTTTACCGATCGACGATCGAGCGCCAAGCCACGATTCAGCGCTCGATCTCAATGCCGGAAGAGCGAGTTAGTAAAACGATCGCCGGGTTGTGAGCTTGAGACGATCTTGACACGTGAGACGAGCTTGAGACGATCAGGATCCGAGCGAGCGGAGGGGTTACGAGTGTTTCGATCATTTCAAACGATCACAGTTTGCCATCCGATACCAATCGCCAACGTTTGCACACGGTAGTCTGTGGTTTTTCCCACAGCCCTCACTCCTTGTCAGATGTTAGTGTGTCTGGGTGGCAGGGAATTCGTATAGGTGAATCACGCGTGGTGAAAAGATTCATTAATAACAATAATAATAAATGGCATTTATATAGTGCTTTACCCGTTGTCACAGGCTCTAAGCGCTTTACAGTGATATAAAACAAAACTTTATTACAGTGAGACAAGTGTGAAGGAAACGTGATACGAATTCAATTTAACAACAACAAAATATGAAAATAATATTGCAACATTATGACGTAAAAAGATAAACTTTAATCGAGATTTGAACGTTGTCACGAATCGAGCATCTCACGTGTGACGGGAGAGAGTTCCCAAAATGGGGGGGCCGAAAATTGAAAAGACTGTTCACCTATTTTACGCAATGGCTTAGGTTTGACAAGGATTGATTGGTCATTGCTTGGCCTCAAGTTTCTATTGGGGACATAATTAGAAGGTCTTTAATATAGGAGGGACTGTTCGTGCTCAGGGATTTGTAGAAACAGTAAAATCTTATAGGCAACTCTTTTTTCAACAGGAAGCCAATGTAACTCACGGAGAAGAAGAGTTGCTGACGGGTTATTCTTTGTTATTGCGTTACAATGACCCTGGCTGCGTTTTTTTGAGAACTGAAGTTTGCTAATTTTGTCTTTAGCTAAATTCGCCAAAGGGAGTTACAATAGTCCAATTTGATAAAACCAGGGAATTAATTAAAAGTTCTGTTATATGCTTCGGTATTAAATTACGAATTTTGCTTATTTTTTTCATTTTATGTACATAGATTTATGGTGTTATTCAGTGGCTTGTATGGAAAGATCTTTATCAATGATGACCCCAAGGGTTTTTTGCTTTATTTGAAATTTTTATTGTGTATTTCCGAGAGTAATAGGTGATTTATTTGCTGTTCATATCATCATCGTATCTCATCATCATCTATCTTTCATTATATATCATCATCATCATATCATCATCATCATTATCATCATCATTCATCATCATTATAAAAAGTTTGACTACCCAAACAAAAAACACCACAAACACACCAAAACAACAAACAAAAGGTATTTCTATGAAAAAACGACCCTTATCAATGAACACCCCTGCAGTAGTGCGGTATGTGGTTAGTCATGACGTAATATAGTACTCTGTCGGCCATGGGTCTAGTGCATTTAATGGTCTAGTGATATGACACCCGCTTTCGGACGGAAAGTCCGGGGTTTTAGCTCGGCTCGGTGATAGTTGAGTCTTTGGACAAGGCTCTTTATCACATTCTCTCACGTAAGGTGTAAAATGAGTACTGGCGTTAACGCGTTGTCTTTGTCTGAAAAAATTGTAATATCGCAAAGGCGGTGCCCGTCTAATATTAAATGTGCTGTTGACAGGGACCTTGTAAAGCGTTTGATACATATGTGGATATTGTAAAGCTCATTTTTTAAAAGTAAAACTTAGCTTTGAACATGGAATGTTTCAATTTTAGATGCTGTGTATTCTTTATTAGTTCCATCATATATTATCATCATCATCATCATCATCATCATCATAAATTTCATCATCTTTCATCATCATCATCACGGGGAGCGGTAGGTCTTTGGTTGGACGAAGGTTACTGAGTTCGATCACCCCCCGCTGAGTGGTCTTGAGCAAGTCCCCTTCCCCTAATAAATTTGCGGGCTCACTGGGTGTCGTTGGGTTATTCAGTTTCCTTAGAATAGACGAAAGAGAATCTTCCTATGGGATGAATAAAGGGAATTATGTTAATTTATTTATCATCCCCATATATCAGCGGGATCATCATCATCACCACCACCACCACACCTAATAATAATGGAAAAAATAATATCAAACATTTCAATGTAATATCAATCACAATTTTCAAAATCACTGTCATCATCGGCCATGAAAGGCTTGATTTTGTGAAAGAGACACGTACCACTGAGGACGAACAAATAATACATCTGCGCCCTGTCATCATATCTTTATATCTTCATCTCATTATCATCATCCTCATCCGCCCTAACGCGCAATCACAATTCATTTTGGGTCCGGTCCATCCGTGTGGGGGTCGGGTGGAACTGTAAAGTATTATCATTTTTTAAACAAGAAACACGATATTCATCATCATCATTCCAAAACTCTCATCGTCATCATTGTCGTCGGCATCGTTATCATCGTGTCGGGCAATCGTGTATGTTGGGGTGGAATGCTAATATTATTATTATTACTACCCAATAAAAAACACCATTCTTGTTCATTTAATTTTCAAATAATGAAAGGCACGAGTTTTCCGCACACACAAGAGGCGATGACGTCAGTGAAAATGGGATGTGGGGGCGGCCCACAATTTTGGCGCGACATAAATATGAAAATATTGGGGGGGGGGGGGGGGGTTAATTAATAAAAATGTTTGATGGGTTTTTGGTGTGTGGTTGGGGTTTTGGGGTGTGTGATGTGTGTGGGTGTGAGGACGAACGATATAATAAGTAGCAAAGATATGAAAAAAAGTTTTTTTTTTCCCCTTTTTTTAGGAAAATTTTTTTTAAAATCAAAGCCCCATTTATGAATTAAAAAAGTTTTTTTTTTGAAATCATTATAAAAAAAAGTTATGAGTTTCAAAAGGGCTTTTTTTGGATGTGAAAGAGGAAAAAAACGGAAAATATGGGAGTTTTTGGCATTTTTTTTGACCCTTTTTTTGGTTTGGAATAAATGATTAAATATTGAAAATTTAAGAGAAATAGGATGGTGTTTGTAGAAAGGGGAAAAATATGTAAATTATATGAAATTTTTCAAAAAAAAGAAGAAATGTATGTATTATTGTCGCCCAAAAACGAGTATTTTAGAAATATTTTACTAAAGAAAAAAATTTTTTTTAACGGTTTCTGGTTGGGAGTTTTGTGCTTGAAAATTAAAATGAAATTTTTTTATGTGTAATTTGTATAATGAAAAAGGGGTTAATTAATTTTTTTAAAAAAAGATTAGAAAAAGGTTGTATTTTTGCGCGAATTGGGATTCGTGAACGAAAAAAGGGCCAAGATTTGTGGGGAAGTTTGTAAAACAAAGGTGGACCCCAGTTTCTTTTGAAAAGTAATAGCCCCAAAAAGAAAAAAGGGGTTTGCCTTGAAAAATTTGGTTTTTATTAAAAAAAACCCTAAGTTTGGGTAGATTATTTTTCATTTTTTTTTTAAAAAAAAATTTTTTTTTTAAAAAAGAATAATAATAGAAAAAGGGTTTTTTTGTAAAATTTGAACTTGGATTGGGAAAAACCTGAGAACACACAGAAAAGAGAGGGGGGGTTTTGGAATTTTGTAGAAAAGGGTCTGTTTTTTTTGTTTTTTCAAACAACTCGATAGTATGACAAAAAGAAAAGCTGTTTGAGGATGAGAAATCGTTTGAGTTTTAAGGCAAGGTGTTTTTGGCGGGTTTGAGAAAATTTTTTCGTAAATTGTACTCAGCCAGTAGTAATATATTGTTTTTTAAGCGATGGTCATGGGGAACATAGGTTGATATTAAATTTTTAATTTTATTTTTCTTTTAAACCCCAAATATAGTTTTAAAAATTTATAAAAATTTTTATTATTTTAACAATTTGTCTTATTTTTGGGTATGTAAAAAGAAAGTGACAGTCCCCTTTTCTGGTTGGGAGATTTTTCCTAGGAGATTGAAAGGGTGCGAGGGGGGCGGGAAAATTTTTCGGCAATTAGTGTAGGGGAAAAATCAGAGGTTTATTTTTTGTTTTTTTTTTCCCCTTTTTTTACCCCCCTTATTTTTTCTTATTTTCTCTGTTTTTAATTTATGGGTTTTTTTTGCTTCTTGAATTTTATTTTTTTCCCCCCCTTTTCCCCCCTTTTTCCTCTTTTTTTCCCCCCCCCCTTTTTTTTTTATTTTCCCGATTTTTTATGCTTTTTTTTTTTCCCTTTTTTTCCCCCCTTAGTTTTTTTTATTTTTGTTTATTTATTTTCAGAGATTGGTGAAAATCAATCGAGATTTTTTCTTTTAAGTATGTTAGGGCAATCGGTTCGATGACGTCTTGATTTCGGAAGTTGTTTTTAATTTTTTGTGGGAGGGGGAGTGTCGAATTTTTCACGATTATGTTATTTGAAATAAGGAATTTAAAAACCCCTTCTAAAATTTGGCTTTGGGGCAAGGGTATAAATAAATTTTCCCCGTCCCATGTTCATTTTATTGGGGGCCCCTTAGCATTATTTCGGTTTTGACTAAAACTTGATTTTTTTTAATCTTTTTTGAGAATGAGTTGGGTTTAATGAACGGTTTGGTGACAGATATTTTATTTGCCCACGAAAATAAAGGGGTTTTCCCCTTTTAAAATCAATTTTTTTTTTAGGCTACCTTGGAGCATTTAAAATGGCTTTTTGGAGGGATAGTTACAACTATTTTGGGGGGTCGGAGGGATCTCTCTGATTTTTGCGAAAACAAATTTATATGTAGGAAGGGTGCCCTCTACTTAAATTCATTGGGCAAGATAAAAATGTTTCTAAAAAAATTAATTGGGATTTTTTTTAAATCAAAACCCCTAATGTGGATTTTTTTGCAAAGATTGTGTGTTTGTGTGTGGTGTGGGGTGTGTGTTGTATGTGTGTATGTGGGAAAAAAAAAATTAAATAAATGTTTTTAAAAAAAAAAAAAATAAGAGGGGGGGGAGGAGAGGGGGGGGAAGAGAAATTGTATTATTGTGTGTGTGTGTTGTGTGTGTTTGTGTGGTGTGTTGTTTGTGATTGTTTGGTATGCTTTTGTTTTAGGTGGGTTATCCCAAGGGAAAAGAAGCGTATGTTTGGTGTGTGATCGTATGTGAATATAAATTATTTAATTATTTTTAATAATCACTGCCTTAAAAATAAAAAAAATAGGGAGAGAGACAGGAGGGGGTGGGGGGGGGGGGGGGGAATATTGGGGTGAAAGGGGGGAGATATTATGGGAAATTGTTTATTTTTTATCTTCCCTTTAAATTTTTGGGGGTTTTGAAATTTAAGATAAATAAAGAAAAGTAGGCAAAGGACTGAAAAATAAAGAAAGTAAGGGAAGATAAGGGAAAAGAAGAGAAATTTTCCCAATAATATTTTTTTTATAAAAATTTGAAAAAAAAAAAAAAAGTAGTAATACTAAAAAAATAGTTGTGAGAATAAGAGTCAAAATAGTAGAGGAAAAAAATTAGTAAACTACCCCTATGGGGCGAGGGGAAAAAGGTTGTAGTGAGAGAAAGAAACCCCCCAAAAATAGGGAATTTTTACCCCCTTAATCAAATATGGACCACGAATTAAAACAATAATGTTAACCGTTATTAAAAAGGGAAACAAAAAAATTTTCGTAGTACATAAAGAAAATAAACTAACAAAACTAAAGTACCTTCTTTTTTTAGCCCCCACACAGTGGGATCCCCCGGAAGGGGGGGGAATTTTTTTTCCCCTAATTTTTTTTTTTTAATATACGCTGGCAAAGAAGCCCCAGCTTTATAGGAAGTTTTGGAATACACCAATCGGTGTAACCATGGAGTTTATAGTCTGGAAAAAAATTTAAAGTTTTTATTCTAAAAAACGTGGATCGTAAAAAAAAAAAAAAAAAAAAAAAAAAACAAAGCAAAGACCCGAGTGCCGTCAACTTCATTCTATCTTTTAATCTTTTTTTTTTACTTTGTGGTAAAGAATGTGTTTTTAAAAAATTGTTATAATTAATATCGAATAAATGAAGAAAGGGACCTTCTGTAACTCTGATGTCAAAAGATTCAAACTGTTTTATTCTTTTCTTTTATGTGTAAAAAGCATTGTGCACATTTCAAAGATCCCCTTTTTTTTTATGATATTGTGTGTAATTTTTTAAAATTATTATTATAGAAAATTATATGAAAATGCCCCGGTGTTCGTAAATTTTTTTGTTTTTATCCTCATAGTAAATTATTCAGGACATGTAAAAAAAAAAAAGTAAAATGTGTAAATTTTTATTTTTTAAAAAGTTGGTTAAATTTTACTTTTTTTTTTATTTTGAAAAAGTATCTTAAATAAAATAGTTATTGAATTTTTTAAAAAAGGAGTGTTCGTGTCGGGGCCGTGAAGTAAAATTTTTTACCTTTTTTTTTTTTTAAACCATAGGACAATAAAAAAAAAAAAAGTTGAGACCCTTGACGGGTTTAGGGGTCATCTGTGGTTTAAAAAGCACGTGGTCAATCAAAAGGGTTTTAGTGGGGATTGATTCACTACATCAATCCCCTAAAGGGGATTAAGTCAACAAATTTTAGTTTTTTTGTGTGTTTAGGATCTGTGTTTTGTTGGGGTGAATCCCGTGATATTGCCAAAAAGTAGAGGTATCTATGCAAACCCCCTTTAAACAAAATTTAAATTAAAATATTTTTTTCCCCAAAAGATAGAAACAGTTTATTGGAATGAAAAACCCCTGATTTTTAAATGGGAAAATTGAGCCCCCCTGGGAAACTTTTTAAATATGGAAATGGGGTCATAGGGGAGAGAATTTCATTTTTTTTAATTTTTTTTTTTTTCTTTTTTTTTTTTTTTTTAAAAAAAAAACTAAAATTTTTAAACTTGTCCCTTGGAAATGTACTGTTTTGACACAATTTTTTTAAATATTCAACATGGATTTTAAGAAATTGAAATAAAAAACGTGCTTAAAATTTTGGGCCCAAAAACTTCCCCTTAATTTTCGATCGATTAAAAAGAAATATTTGTTAAAAAATCTTACCCGGGCCTGAGGGTTATGGTTCATGTTTTTGTTTTTTGACCCCTACCCAAAACGGATTAAAGCGGGATCGAACCCCCGGTAAGGGAAAATTTAAAATTTAGCCCCAAAAATCCAAAATTGGGTTTAATTTTTTAGTGGTGGGTATAAAAACCCATTTCTTTATTGCCAAAAAATTTAAACTCCCTTTTTACCATCTATCTTTTAAAAATTTTTTTTTTGGGGTTGGGAAACTCCGAAATAATACCGTTTTGAGAGTATTTGAAGTACGAGGTAGCTGGGAGTGTAATAACGGGTGTACCTTTCCAAAATTTTTAAAAAAAGGATTTTTTTTTTTTTGGGGGGGGGGGGGGGGGGTTTGGGGGGGTTTTGTTTTTGTTTTTTTTTTTTTTCCCTTTTTTTTTTCATTGTTTTTTTAGAGGTGAGGAAACGACCTTGCTTTGTGGGACAACAAACTTTGCCGCCGTTCGAATGTTTTCCCCGTTTTTTAATCATTTGTCTGTTTAGATAGTTCAACCCCCTTTTTTACTCAACTATAAAAGATGATTTTGTGTTGGTTTTAAATTTGAATTGCACAGTGTGAGCCACGTTTCTTTGGGGAAAAAAAGAAAGAAGTAATCATGACAACTCGAAAGAATCGAAATGAAGGGGTCTTGTTTTGTGGGGGGATTTACCACGGGGGTGAGAATGGCAGTATGCTTTTAAAACATCAAAATTGGGGGGAAAAAAAAAAAACGCAAAAAAAAAAACATTTATTAAAAGAAGCCCCAAAAAAGATGAATTATCGGGAAAAGTTCAGCTTAGGGGATTCAAAAGTTAAAATATCGTTTTTTTTTTAGTAACGTGTATAAAACAATGGTAGGCCCTTTTTTGAGTCTTCATTTTAAGGAATTGGTTTTTTTTTGAAAGTGAAAAGAGTTTGAGAAAAAATGTCCCCATCTTTTTTATAATGCTATAAAAAATTTGGGAATATCTGGAAAGGGCCCTGTTCGTTTGTTTGAGATTTGATCGGTAAACATTATCCCTTTAAAAGTAATATCACATCACGGCATGTGTTTTTTAGAGTCAGTTTCAACAGATGTTCCATTATGAAATTATTGTTTCAATCAAAGCGACAACATCAATTGGGTGAAATTTTAAATGAAAGACAAAAATTTTTTTTAAAAACGTGAAATTTTAATTAGATGAAAATATATTATTGCCTCTCTTGCTTGACAGGAAAACAATTGGTTTTAAAAGTGTTTGTGTTTGTAGATTTTATGGGGAAAACCCCTAATATCCCCGTCGTCCCCCCCCGTCCCGATTTGTAGGCAAAAATTTGTTTTGTTAGATGGGCGTTGTTTACTTTTTGTAGAAAATTTTTGGGGAAAATTTTTAGACATTCCCTTTTTGGGTGATTCATTGCCCCCGAAAGAAAATCATTCAATTTTTTTGGTTTTTGGTTTTGGGAGGGAATAATTTGTATTTTCCATATTTTTTTTGGGAAATTTTGGTCGTTCCCTTTGGGGGATTAAAATGTGTGTACAAATTGGAGAGTTTATTTCAATAATTTTAATTTAAATTTTATGGAAAAATTTTTCAGCTTTTTGTTTTTGCTTAAGAGGTCAAAGGGCCCCGGGGGAAAGGATGGAAAAAAAAATCAAAAAAAAAGAGTTTTTAAAAAAACCTTTCCCCCTTTTTGGGAAAAAACATAAGAGTAATTAATCTTGATAAAATGTGTTTTTGTGGTTTTTTTTTAAACCCCTTTTTTGAAAAAATTTGGAAAAATTTTTTTTTTTTTTTATAATTTTTGATTTTCATTGATAGAAAAAAAAAAATACACCGCGCGCAAAGTTTTGTAAAAGATTTGCCCGATAGGGTTTTAAACTTTTCCAGATGTAAAAAAATGTTAATTCAAAAGGATTTTGGGGTTTATTCCCCCAACATTTTTTTGTTACGTTTGGATCATAGTTATGGCCCCCGACTGGGGGTTTTTTTCAAATTTTGGGGATAATGAAATCCATTTTTCAAGATAAAAAAATTC
>NW_027623869.1:0-9168 GCF_034508935.2 Berghia stephanieae | reverse complement strand
ATTTTTGTAGCTGATGTTTTTGAAATAAAGCCAAAAGAAAACCCTTGGAGGTAGGGGGGTCATGGAGGGGGCTCACCCGCAGTGTTATTGAAAAAGCTCACAAAATCTACTTTTAAAAAGCTACCCCCCAAGAAAAAAAAAGGCCCCCTCAAGCGGGGGGGGCAATGGCATCCACTGTACCACTGTTCCCCCGATTGACTCCGCCCCCCAACATCATTTTTTTTGCCCCTCCATCCAGACCCCCTGGTTTTTTTTTTACAAATCACCGAGGCAACAAACAAAAAACGCTGGCCCCTACATACAATGCCCCCCACCCCCTTTGGGGAAAAAAAAAACGCTGTTTTAAAAACCACCTGATTCCTATCTCAAGCGTTCCCCCCCCCAAGTGAGATTTTTCTTCGGGCCCCGTTGGAAAGAAGGGAACACAAAATGGGAATTTGGGGAAAGTTTGCTTTTCCCCTCATCCGGGTTTTCGTTAAAAGAAGGATCATTTTTATTCGAAACCCAGGTAGGAGTTCCCCCCTTCTTTTACACGGGGTTTTTTGGAATTCAACTTTGGTCCCCCCCAGTTTTACAAAAACCCTCGGGGAAAAATCTACAACTTGGATTGTCATCGCCAAAAAAGCGTTTTAGTAAACATTCGTGCCTAAAGCGGGTTTTAAAAAAACAGCCCCGCTGCCCCCAAACCATAAAAAAAAATTTTGAGGCACCCAAAAAAAAAAATTAGAGGGGGGAAAAAGGGGAAAAGGGGCAGGGGGAAAATTAAGAGGAGATAGGGGGGGGGGGATCACTTAAAAAGCGGGGGACTTTTCTAGTGATTTTTTTTTTATTATTACATGTTTAATTGGATTTTCAGGAAAAAATTTCCTTTTTTTTTAATGGTTTTTTTTTCCCCCCCCAATTTTTTTTGTTTTTTTTCTTTTTTTTTTTTTCAAAATCCTAAGGCTCAGCTTTTTTTTGAGATAAAAGGGGGTTTGATAAAAAGGGGGAAAGCGTATTCTTCATAAGTATAGATAATGAAACAGAAGCTTATTTTCAGATTATTTGATTCTTTGGTTTTTCAAAAAAAATATTTTTTTTGCTATTTTTTTTATAATGCTCACTTTTTGAAGGTCATAAACCATTTAGTTTTTGAAAAAACGAAAAAATGGACTATTTTTTCGTTTGCACTTGCTTTTTTTTTACCATTTTTGGGAAATTTTGGTGAAAAAACTGTTCATTAACTACCAGCCTTAGGGGTTTTCAAATTTGGGGAAAAAAAAAACCCCCAAAAGTCGGGGGGGTTTATTTTGGGTTTCCTGGTAAAAAAAATTTTTTTTTTTTTTAAAATTTTATGATTTTTTTTTCATTCTAAATTGCTATTTAATCATTTTGCTGTTTTTAAACATTTAAAATTGTCTTTTCTTATATGATTCAGAATTTTTTGTGGGGAGTCCCCTTAAAAATGTTAAACCGACCATTTTTCCAGGATATCTGGCGGATTCGGCTTATGAAATAAAGATCCTTAACGATAAATTTTTAAAATAAAAGACATCCAGGATCATGAAACTACATATCGAATGGGGGGTTTCCAGCTCAAATAAAAAAAACGAACTAGGTTTTTGTATTATTTCCCCCCCCCGAGCCCCCCCAACATTGTGAATAGGTAAAAAGGAGTTCGAGTTACCGGGATTTTTAGCCAACCCAATTCGGGGGGAAATTTGGCAAAAAAATTTTGACAAAAAATGCCTCACACAAGAAATGGGCAAAGAGAAACTTAAGGGAAAAAGGGATAAAAAAAAATATAAAACCATCAAACTGCCCCTATTTGGAAGTAAAAAATGACTAAAAAGGGGAAATTTGGAAACCCCTTGAAAAAAAATAACTAAAAATCTGGACGCAAAAAAACACAAAACAATTTTACCCCCGTTTATTTAAAAAGGCGTTTGGGACACTAACAGCATGCCCCAAAACAGAAAGAAACCAAAGAGAAAATTTTTTAAACTGCCCGCAGGGCGGGGCCCCCTTTGGTGCGATGGCTTTGCTTGGGACCGTGCAAAAAAGAAAACGCCCCCAAAGGAAAATGGACCAAAATATAAATCTCCCTTTGGGGGGCACAAGGTGTTGTGCTTGCCAACCAAAAAAAAAAAAAAAGGGGGCTTTATGGGATGTTCTGGAAACAAAAAGGAAGCCAAAACAGCCTAAGTCATTTTCTGCGCCGGCCGGCTTCTGGTGGAAATTAGTAACTTTTTTTGCCATCCGGTGCAGAACGAAGAGCTTTCGGAAAGGGGGGTCCCTTTGGGGGGGCCCCCAAACTTCTGGAAAGCTTCGTACGGATGGCTTGAGAATGTTTTGGGGGCCCTCCGGGTGGTTTTCCCTAGGCGGGCTGAAGCAATTAGTAGGACCAAATAAACACTGATTGCAATTTTTACAAATGGTCAGTGGAATGAAAATAAAGTTTGAAAAGGGCTTAAAAAACAGCAACAGTGTGTTACATACGGGCAATGAGCTCCAATCAGGGGAAGTGAATATAAAAAAATTGACCACGGTTCGGTTGGGGGACTCTTGGTATATAAAGGAGTATTTAAAGGGAATCACAACATGAATCAGGAGAGTTCTTTCTGGCATATTTACAAGAAAAAAGCCTGTGGATTTTTCGAATCTACTTTTTTTTAAAAGAGTTCAAAAACAATTTTCTTAAAAAAATTTTTTAAAAATGGAAAAACCCTCAAAAACCGTTTTAAAGCTTGTTACGCCCAAAGGGCTGGATGAGGAAGTAGAAAATATTTTTTAAATTTAAATGGAGAGGAAACTAATGGAATTACATGTTTTTCCCAAAAGGGGGCCCAAAGCTGTACAAAAACTGACCAAGCCTATTTATTCATATAAAGCAATTTTGGTTATATTAGTAAGGTTTTTTAAAAGATATTCTTAAATTGGGTTGGGCAAAAAAAAACAAAAATCCCTTCAAAAAGTTAGGGTTAAAAAACCGTAGGAAAGGTTTTTTTTTCAGAAAATTTTGGATTTTTTAATTCCCCAAAAAAATCAGTGCTGGTCCCAACCCCCAAAAATTAATATTTGGGATTATTATTGACTCTGCTAATCCACAGTTGAATTGACTAAAAAGAGAAAAAGGGTGGGGGGGAACTTTTCAGAAAAACTGAATTAGGGGGGAAAAATTTTTTTTGGTTACCGCACAAAATTTTTTAAAAGGGGGGAAGTATTTAAAAAGCCTATACTAATTTAATTTTTACAAAGAATGAAAAAGAAAACGAAATTAAGTTTAAATTTTCCTGTTTAACCTTGGAAGTGAAAGGGGTAACTTTTTTTACATATTTTCCTTTTATCCAACCTTAGGGGGTGCATTTTGCCCCCTCTATTTTGAATTTGGTGCAGAAGTCCCAAAGCCTTTTCTATTTTAAATTGGGGCTGGGGCAATTTAAAAATAAAAAACTACAC
This sequence comes from Berghia stephanieae, assembly GCF_034508935.2. NCBI lineage: Eukaryota > Metazoa > Mollusca > Gastropoda > Nudibranchia > Aeolidiidae > Berghia > Berghia stephanieae. The sequence continues at coordinate 5,730 of NW_027623869.1, read as the reverse complement.
CACACATTGAGCTACAGCATACTAAAAACTTTTTACATTTTGTACATATAACGGGGGCTTGGTTTTACTGCTTTTATTTGCCTTCTGAATGCAAAGCTACCCATGGTGGAATCTCTTGCATTTTTGCAAAAAATTTTGTCAGCAAAATTGGCATGCTTGATGAGGGACCCCTTTATTAACTAAAAGACGTTTAATGGCTTTGGGTCAACTGAGATTGTTTTTCAGTTTATTCTTCCTAACCAAACTAAATACCCTCTTTTGATGGGGCATTTTATGTGGGGGAAAATTGAAAAAAAACTGGGGGGTAGGTTTTCCTTTTCGCAATTGCTTTTTTTACGTGTTTTTTTTTGGAAAAAAAAAAAACCGCATTTGGGGGGACATGGGGAAGGTGGATCATTTAGGGAATTTCCCGAAATAATGGGGAAGGTTGGCCACTCTGGAAAGGAAAACTTGAAAAAACTTTCCCCATAAAGTTAGTCAAGAAAACAATAACTCAGCGAGAAGTGGCTAAATTGATTGATTGATGGTATCTTTTTTGCAGAATTTCCCTCACGGCCCCCTTGTTTTATAAAATGGGGGAAAGAGAAAAAATTTTTAAGGCCTACCTAGAAAAAAGGGGAGACGGGGGGATGCACAAAAAAAAATATCAGAAAAAGCCTGGGTGAAAAAAATTTTGGGTGGAAAGAATATTAAAAACTATAAATTTCCTATTTAAAACCCGTTTTCCATCCTTTTGATCTAAAGGGCAAAATGGTTGGTAAAAAAATTTGAAAGGGTATTTGAAAAAGGCTTCTTTTTCGAAAAATACAAATTTAAAAAACTTGGATTGTCGTCAGTATTAAAATTTAAAAGGGTTGGTACCTCCCCCAACATATCAGACGGGAATTTAAAAACTTTAAAATTAAATTGTTGTTAGCATTTTTTGTCGGTCAAAACCCAAAAAACTTTTTCCATGCTTAATTTTTAAAACAGGGGAGTTTTATAAAAATCAACTCATTTTTTGTGATCCCAAAATCTTTGGGTTAAAAAAAAAACATCTGGAAGGTGGGGGGCATAAAAAAACCCTTAACCTATTATATTTTACTTTGATTGCTTACCTAAAAAAACAAACTTTAAAAAGAGTGATTGTAATTTTTTTTTTTCCAAAAAGGAAGTCAAAATTAAAACAAAAAAAAAATTGTCATATCTCTTTCACAAGCATAAGAATGGGGGGGACTAATTACAAAAGTGGAAAGGAGACAGAAAAAAAAAAAAAAAAAAAAAAATTTTAAAAAAATGATAAAAAAACCCCAAGCATAGAGTCAGTCTTTTCCTTTTCCTAAGGAAAAAGGACCCACCATGGGACCGTGTGAACCCCAAGAGGGAAATCCAATGTTTCACAAGCTGCTCCACGGGGTTTAAAACTTTTTCTAACAAATTAAATGCCTTTTCAATATTTTTTTAAAAAATTCTCTTTAATCCAAAAACCCCCAAAAAACTCCCCTTTTCCCCGGGACCTGGTTGTCACCTAAAGTGGGGGGCAAGGACAAAAAAATCTCGGGAAGGGAAAAAAAAAAATAAAGAATTAAAAAAAATTTATAAAATTACTAATTTTAAATTCAATAACTAAAACGATAAAAACATGCGAACTTTTTTTGTATTCATTCAATTCACAAAAGCACCCTCTCAAAATAAAAAAATTTTTTATTTTGACTTACTTAAATTTGTGTCAAAAAAAAGTTGTACAACAACACAGAAAACAGCGAAAAAAAAAGGGGAAATCTTTTTATATACCTAAAGGGCATTTCGAAATAAGATGTTTCATCCCCCTTCCAACAATCATGTTTGAGTCAACGTTTTCTTTCTATTCATTCAAAGGAAAACCCGACACTCTTCAACAAAACTTTTTTTTTTCCTGCTTACACAATCAAAAACATTGAACTTTGCATTCTTTTTCATTTCTTATAGTTCTACAAAATTGTTTCTCTTTTCGCATCCCCATTCAAAATTTCTGTTGTAATGTCAAAGCTTTCCCCTTTTACTGTTTTCCCCTTTTTTTTCCCAAAAAGGCACGTCTTTTTTTTGGGGGATTTGTCTTTTTTTGAAAAAGCTTTTCCTTTAATTTTAGGCTTGAGCCCCTGGGTGAAAAAGAAGAGAGTAAAATGAGTAAAAGAAAAATTTTTTAATTTTTACGGAAACGAAAACAAAGGGAAAACTGTAAAAGATTTTAAAATTTTCGGCATTTGAAAAGGAAAAAAAAATTTTCTGAAAAAAAAAAAAGCGGTGGGATAGGGGGGTACCACTCGAATCGCTTTTTTTGAATAAAATTTGTTAAGTTTTTGACGTTTGGCGGGATTTTTGAGACAGATTTTTTATCACATAGTCCTTAAGTTTGAGATCAGTTTACTATGCTTTGCCCCCAGAGGGCTGCAAGTGGCGCATGCTTGATGCATCTTTTTCATCTGCTGTGGTACCCGTAGGTGGGGTGGTGGCATTTTTTCTTCCTCTTCCTCTTTTTAAGTCTTTTCTGGACAGAGTTGACTATTTTTTCTTTGACACACATTGGACTTTATCATGTTTTTGGCCCAACAGCCAAATAGGCTTGCTATTGCAGTAAGGATTTTCGGATCTTAACTCAGTCAACCCTTGAGATTTTGCTTTTTTTTAAAAAATGGAAAAAAAAAATTTAAAAATGAGCATGCAAGATATTTTTTATTAATCCACTAACTGTTAAACTAAAAACTTTAAAATTTTTTTGATACTACCCCTATAATTTGCTCAGAAAAATGTAATTAATAGGCGGGGGTAAAAGTAAAAAAGGGTAAACTACGGATATAGTGGGTTTTTTAGGGTTGAGTGAGTTAAAACCGTAAAAAGGTCGCTGAGTCTCGATAACATCACTTTCTCACCAGGGTTTCGTGGTCTTGACCTGCTCTTTGGCTGCAGTTCCCTCACCACAAAAATCTGCATTTCTGAAAAAAGTTTGCAATACACTGTTGTTGGATTAGAGGCCACACTTCTTTTAAACCGTTAAAAGGGCATCAAGGACACGACAGTGTAGACTTCTTTCCTCCGGTCCTTCACTGCTCCTTGCGGGGAGCGGGTGACTGCACCCATCAATTTTTCGTAGATCGTTTGAAGACTTGGATTAAGCCTTGAAAACGTGGCTGCAATGGGGGGATTTGTGTTGGCGGGGGAAATACGAGCTCTTTTTGCCTTCAAATCATCAATTTTGGGGTGAGCGGGGGATTGCCACCCCCCCCCCCTGGCAAATTTTTTGTTTGGCCAAAAAAAAATTTTACCGAGGGTTTTTCCTGACCACTCCCCAAAGTTATCTGGGGAAAAAGGGGAAATACTTACTCTGTCCGACCTTGGTTTTTTGTCCCTTTCTTGGGCAGCACGAGAGAGTGGTGGAGCATAAAAACTACTTCTCCAAAAGGTACTATTTCTCGGGGAAAAAAAAATACAGTAAAATTGTATTAAATTGAAGAAGAGATAGGGGGTAAAAGAACAATAAAATTAAGGGACAATAACAAAAACTTACATGCTGGGAATCACCACATTCAACTTCCACATTCATGTTCAATCAACACTTACATTAACCAAAAAAAACCAATAAAATTCTTTTAAATTTTTTCATAGGATTTAATGCTAAAAGTCATGAAAATATGGGTAAACTAAAAAAATTTTAAGATAAGAGAATAGTATTGTATTTTTTTTAAAAAAAATTTAAAATTGGTAACATGCAAAAAAAAAACAGCTTTTTTAACAATGATATTGAATTTTGAAAGGACTGTTTTTTAATATTGAATAAAAAACAAAAAAAAACGGGGATAAAAAATATTTTCAGATTTCAAGGGAAAAAAATAACCAGCAGAATTAAATGGAATTTTTTTTTCCCCCCAAATATTAAAAAAAAAAAAAAAAAAAAAAAAAAAAAAAAAAAAAAAATTTTTTTTAAAAAAAAATTTTTTTACAAATTCCATATTTGATCTTTTTTTCTCCCATTCAAAAAGGGTACCTAGTTCAAATAATTTGTTAAAGTGTGGTTTTTCCGCACCATTATATAAAACTTTTACCGATTAAGGGGGGGTTATAAGTTATCTCTTGGGTGAAACATTGTTAGGCAAAGTAGTCAAATAGATGATTGGCAAAGACAGCGGGGCAGATGGGTAAAAAAAAAATTTTTTTGTCCACTAAATAATAATATCGGAAAAGCTTGCCCAGTTCCGTTTTAAAAAAATTTGAGTAAAAAAAAAAAAAAAAAAAAAACCCCCCCCCCCCCCCCCCCCCCCCCCCCCCCCCCCCCCCCCCCCCCCCCCCCCCCCCCCCCCCCCCCCCCCCCCCCCCCCCCCCCCCCCCCCCCCCCCCCCCCCCCCCCCCCCCCCCCCCCCCCCCCCCCCCCCCCCCCCCCCCCCCCCCCCCCCCCCCCCCCCCCCCCCCCCCCCCCCCCCCCCCCCCCCCCCCCCCCCCCCCCCCCCCCCCCCCAACCCCAAAAAACCCTTTCGAAATATAAAACACTGTTATAATAAAATGTCTCTTTCAGGGTTATCAATTTTTTCCTCCCATATAAAAAAATGTCCCTTTAAAATTTTAAACAAGGTAGCAGTTTATTAACAAATGAGCTTTTTTTTTTGAAAAAACGGGGAATTTTTTTAAAATGCCCTTAAGCAATTTTAAAGGGCTAACTATTCTCCAAAAGGTACTATTTCACTGGGAAAAAAAAAAAATACATGAATTTTTATATTAAAAAGAAAAAGATTGGTTAAAAAGAACAAATTTTAAAATTAAGGACAATAACACAAAAACTTCATGCTCGGGACATACACACACATTCAACTCACATTCATGTTAAATCATACACTTACATTAATTTAAAACACAATCAAATTTGTTACATTTTCATAGGATTTAATGCAAAAAAGCTGAAAATCAGGTAATTTAAAAAATTTTTTAAGATAAGGAAATAGTTTTTGTATTTGTTTTTACCCAAATTTTTATTGTAACGCAAATAAAAAAACAGCATTTAAAAATGTATTGAATGAACAGGGGACTGTTGTTAATATTAAATAAAAAAAAAAAAAACCCAAAACAAAAAGGAAAAAATTTATTTTTCAGTTTCAAGGGGGAAATAAAAAAACCGCAGAATTATGGTTTGGGTTTACCCAATATTACAAAAAAAAAAAAAAAAAAAAAAAAAAAAAAATAAAAAAAAAAAAAATTTTTTTACAAAATTTTTTTTTACAAATTCCATATAATGATCTATTTTTCTCCATTCAAAAGGGTCCCTAGTTCAAAAATTTGTTTAAGTTTTAGTTTTCCGCACATTATAAATTTTCATTACCGATTAAGTGGTTTTTTAAGTTACTCCCCCCCCCCCAAAAAAAAAACCCCCCCAAACCCCCCCCCCCCCCCTTTTCCCCCCCCCCCCCCCAAATCCCCCTTTTTTGAAAATAAAACACTGTTATAATTAAAAATCTCTTATCAGGGTTTTTCAATTTATTTCCTCCCTATGAAGAATGTCATTTAAAAAATACAAGGAGCAGTTTATTAAAAACAAAATGAGCTTTATGTTTTTAAAAAAAAGTGAATTTTTTTAAAATGCGTTTAAGCAATTTAGGAGGTTGAACCTTTTTAAATAATATTTTATTATTATTATTTTTTTATATTTTTTATTCCTTTTCCATTATCCTTATTATTAAAAAATTCAAATTGGGTTATTAGGTGGTTACCACTGCACCAAAACCAAGC
>NW_027623868.1:7500-9169 GCF_034508935.2 Berghia stephanieae | reverse complement strand
TGTATGTATGGGGTTTGTTGTGGTATGAGGGATGTATGGTATGTATGTATGTATGTATGTATGTATGTATGTATGTATGTATGTATGTATGTATGCATGTTGTATGTCATGATGTTGATGATGTATGTAATGTATGTATGTATGTATGTATGTATGTATGTATGTATGTTATGTATGTATGTATGTATGTATGTATTGTATGTATGTATGTATGTATGTATGTATGTATGTATGTATGTATGTATGTATGTATGTATGTAATGTATGTATGTATGATGTATGTCATCTGTTGTATGTTGTATGTATGTTGTATGTATGTATGTATGTATGGTATGTTGTATGTATGTTGTATGTATGTATGTATGTATGTATGTATGTATGTATGTATGTATGTATGTATGTATGTATGTATTGAAATTATGTATGTATGTATGTATGTATGTATGTATTTATGTATGTATGTATGTATGTATGTATGTATGTATGTATGATGTATGGTATGTATGTATGTAATGTATGTATGTATGTATGTATGTATGTATGTATGTATGTTGTATGTATGTATGTATGTTGTATTTGTATGTATGTATGTATGTATGTATGTATGATGTAGTATGTATGTTTTGTATGTTGTATGTTTTTTGTATTTTTTAATGTTGTAGTTTTGAAGTATGTAGTATGTATTTTATTATGTATGTATGATTTTAAAAGATTATGTATGTATGTATGTATGTATGTATGTATGTATGTATGTATGTATGTATGTAAGTATGTATGTAGTATGTATGTATGTATGTATGTATGTATGTTGATGTATGTATGTATGTTGTATGTATGTAAGGTATGTTGTATGTATGTATGATGTTGTATGTTGTATGTAATTTGTATGATGTATGTATTATGTATGTATGTTGTATGTATGTATGTTATGTATGTAATTGTATGTATATATGTCATGTATGTATGTATGTCTGTATGATGTATGTATGTATTATTATTATGTATGTAGTTGTATGTATGTAAGTATGTATGTATGTATGTATGTTGATGTATGTATTTATGTATGTATGTATGTATGTATGTATGTATGTTGTATGTATGTTGTATGTATGTATGTATGTATTAGTATGTATGATTTGTATGTTGTATGATGTTTGTTTTGTTGTATGAAATGTATGTTTTATGTTGTATGTATGTATGTTTTGTATTATGTATGTATTTTAGTATGTAGGGTATTTTATGTATGTATGATGAAATGTATGTATGAAAGATGTTGTAGGGATGTATGATGTATGAATTATGTATGTTTTTGTATGAGTATGTAGTATGTATCGTATGTATGTATGTATGTAGGTTTGTATGTCTTAAATGTTGTATGTATGTATGTATGTATGTATGTATGTGTAATGTATTGTTGTATGTATGTTGTATGGTATTTTATGTATGTATGTATTTATTATGTTTGTATGTATGTTGGTATGTAGTATGATGTATGTATGTTGTATGATGCTGTATGTATGTATGTTTGTATGTATTTTAAGTTACTATGTATGTATGTTTTTTTTTAATGGTTGTTTATGTATGTATGTATTATGTAGTATGGTATGTATGTATGTATGTAGTAGTATGTAATGTATGTATGTATGTTTTAGAGGTATGTTGTTATGTA
>NW_027623867.1:0-25300 GCF_034508935.2 Berghia stephanieae | reverse complement strand
AAAAAAAAAAGGGAAAAAAAAGGGGGGAAAAGAGCGTTTTTGAAAAAATGTTGAAAATTTTTTTTAAAATAACAACGAAATTCTTCAGTAAACCGTTACAAAATCATAAAAGAATGGAAACAATTATATGAATTATTTTTAAAAAAATTTAAATTTTACTGACGAAAAAGGGGGGCAAAAATTTTCATTGATCGCTATTTGTTAAAAAAGTCCCCATTCAGTTAGCTTGACGGGTCTTGAATTTTCTTGGATTCCAATAAAGTATGTATAGAAAAATGAATTGGGGCTTGGGTCTTTGTTTTTTTTTTTTTTGCCAACCGCGTTTATGGAATTCTCACTAAACTTTTATTCCCGATTGAGGTTAAAAACATGTTTTGTTTTTTGGCCCTTTTTTTTTTCCGGAAAAAAACGTTTGGCTTCTTAGAAAAAGCGCATACTTTCTAAGTATTTTTTCTATGCAATTTGGGGGACTTGAATTTTTCAAGTTTTTCCCTTTCCCTTTTTAAAATTTTCCCCATTTTATGTAAAGACCCCTAAATTCTCTGAGTTTAGTAGCAAATTTAAAATTAGATATGTTTTATTTTTTTTGTTTTGTTTTTTTTTTTTTGTTTTTTTTTTTTGTAAATAATAATAATAATTAATTGTTTAAAATTTTAAATTTAATTTTAAATTTTTTTAATTTTTTATTTTACCTCTTTTCCTTTTTTTGTTTTTTTTTTTTGTTTTTTTATTTATTTTTTTTTTTAAATTATCATTTTTTTATTTTTTTTTTTAAATTTTTAAATTGTCTGTGGAAAAAATTTTTTCCATTACTTTCATGTTTTTTTTAGACGGGTTTGTAAATGTTGAAAATAAAATACATGAACTGAAAAAATTAAAAAATCATAGTTTTTTAAAACTTATGTTGACTATTATTATCTTTGTTTCTTTCATGACTATCTTTGTTTCTTTTGTTTTTTTTGTCTTTTAAAATTTGTTGTATATGAATTTTTTAAATTTAAAAAATTATTCGATCATGCCCCGGTTTTCAATTACAGTATTCTATGGTCGATTTTTGTTTATAAAAAAATTAAAATTGAAAAAAATATAAAAATTTAATAAAAATTTTAAAATAAAAATTAATAAAATAAAAATAAAAAAATTAATAATAATAATAAAATAATAATAAAATTAATAAAAATAAAAATAATAAAAAAAATTTAAAAAATAAATAATAAAACAATAATAATAATAATAATAAAATAATAATAATTTTAATAATAAAATTTAGCAATGTTTGCAATTGCTTTCCCCCTTTTGGGTTTGGACCCCCTCTATCGCTCGACTTCCCCCCGATCAAAAATTTCCCCAGCTACCCAATCTTTGTGGGTAACGGGGGGGGGGGGGGTTTGGGGGGGGTGTCAGAAAAAAAAAGCCCCCACGCACCCGGGTCGACTCGGACCTTTGTTTTGAAAGCGGGGGGGTTCCCCCTGAATAGCCCCCCCCCCCCCCATTAAAAAAAAAAAAAACAAAAAAAAACCCCAAATTTTTTTTTTTTTTAATCTTTTAAAAAAGAAAAATTTACTTCGGGTTCCCAGTCACCCGGCAGAATTTTTTTTTGGGGACGACGGGTGACAGATTTACACCTCTTTTGCTGTTGGGTCACGTGCCATATATGATTTGTAAAAAAATGATGATTTTATTTTCCAGATGAAACCAAACGAAAATGAAAATCGAAAGGAAGACCAAGAGTCTATTCGGAGGTATTGCTCAAAAAAGAGTGTAAATTGTTTAAAATCTGCGTCAGTTTTGTTTCCAGAAAAAAAAATTCAGAAGGGGGTTTTTTTCCCAAAATTTATCCAAAATTTTATATTTTTTTCGACAAGGGATTTTTTAAGCAGCCCCCCCGTGATCTTTTCGGAATTTCATTTTTTTGTTTTTTTGGGGCCTGTTTATTTTTTTTTGGGAATTACATCAGAGATTATTCCAAAAAATTTTTGGAGGGGTTTTCGTATACGCTTTAGTTTAACGTACAATTTGATCAACAAATTGATATTCTTTTAAAGTAAAAATTTTGGATGACTTTTTATTTGTTTTTTAAAGGAAAATTAAATCCCCCTTTGGCTTTCCTTTTGTCTGGGGGGCAATTTTCACCCCATTCGACATTGGGTTTTTTTTCTTCAAGGGTTTTAGGAATTGCTTAGCAATTCATCACGAATTTTTTTACCGGGATGGCGTATTGACCCCGGGCAAATAGATCTTTTCTTGCATTTTTCGCTTTCGCATTTACCCGACAGCTTGATTTTAAACCAGTTTTTTTATCAAAACGGCTCGTTTTCTGCCCCTCCCTTAATTTTTGGGAAACTTTAAATTTTTTAAAGACAAATTTTTACCTCAAAATTTAAAAAATCAACGGGGGGCCTCTGTGAAAACGACAAAAAAAAAAATTTTTTTCCCCACAAAAAAGGTGCGAGATCAACTAACGCAGGAAAATTTTTAACCCCCCGGGAGCGTTCCAAAAAAAATATCCAAAGGGGTCCAAGGGTAATCTAGTTTGTTGGTCGTTGCGATATAAAATTTTGTTTACAGTCTGTTTCATACCGAGATTGTTTTTTTGGGTTTTGGAAAATATTTTTTTTCGCAAAGGTTACTTTTGAATTCAAAGTATTTTTTTTTTTTTTTTTAATTCTTTTGGAAAATTTAAAAACCCCCGGGTGAGATATTCAATTTTAATATGGTTATTATAGGCAAGAATTAAAAAATTTGGGGGTTTTTTCACATACAAAACAATAAAAAATTTTTTTTTAAAAAAGGGGAAAACGAATTTGACGTGACTCAGCTCTTTTTTTTTATTTTTACGGCCTGTCGTGGAAGGATCATGTGAATTTACCAATTGGACTATAAAACTTTTAAAAAGTTCAAACCGGATTTGGGTGCGTTGGATTTTTTATTTGGGTGGCTGTTGTGGTATCTTACCTAAACATTTTCATCAAAAGGAAGATGTTCGGGTGAAAAAAAATTTTTTAAAAAAAGGGACACGGGTTTTAAAAAAACAAATTTTATATCAAATGTGATTCAGTAAAATGTGCCATTTATTTTATTACCGACCTGCCCCCTAAATAAATCCCCTTTTTCTGGCTTTTATATAGACAATCTCACAAAAAGGGGAAAAGCCCTTTTTCGGGGCCCTTCTACCCAAACCCAGCAACATTTTAAATACGATATTTTTTTTTTTTTAGACGAGACAACGATTTAACGGGCAGTTTCCCCCTTTTACTCCTGTTTTGGTTTGAGAGAATGTGAAAAAAAGAACCTGTTCCAAAAGATAAAACTATGCGCCGCTCGAGACTCAAACCCCCGGGAAATTCAGCGGGGGGTTTTTCTTTAGATAGCCCAAATTTAATAGCCCCTAAAACGTGCTCAAAAACGTTTACAATAGAAAAAAACCCAAAAGCAATATTTCCCTGTTGGACGAAACATAACGTTTATTATGGGCTATTACTTTTTTTTTCGAAAAAGGCAACGCTGTTAAATTCCAGTACTCATTTTACACCAAAGTACGGGAGAGAATGTGAGAAAACCCCCTTTTTCCCCAAGGATAATTTCCCTCCAGGGGGGTTATGAAACCCTTTTTGGGGAAAAAGGTCATGGGAAAAAAAAAAGGGGGGGAAAAAAAGTGTCTGGATAGGGGGGGGAATGTCAGGAGGGGGGTTTTTTCACGTCCACGGGGGGAAGGTCTTTAACCTAAATGTAGGGCAAGACCTTCGTGGAAGGTCAATGGGGAAGATGAAGACAGGGAAAAAAATGTTGGTGCGTCGGGGGTGTCAGGGAGGGCGTTGGACCGTCCACACAGAAGGTAAAAAGACCCCAGATTGTGAAAAAAAATTGGCTTTTTTACAGAGCAAAACCCCCAAAAAAGTGCTAAAAAAGCTTTTTCAAGTGCCCCCGGCCCAAAAGAAAAACTTAACATTTGGGGCGGGGGTAGCCCGTGAGGCGATAATACAATTTTTTTGCGTACGAGACAAAATTGTTAAAGGCCCTTTTATGGTGAGAAAAAGTGAGCAAAGAGCCTTCTCCAAGGGGCCCAATATTTCCCGAGCGAGGCCGAAACCCGGGCCTTCCCATCAAAAGCGAGTTTTATTCAAAAAAAAAGAGGTTTCGTTTAAAGAAAAAAAAATGGCCGGGAGTAGCCCCCCCTAAACGTTTTGGGCCCGAAAAACCCCCCACAAATTTTGGGGGCAAAAGAAAGTCTTTGGCCCCCAAAAAAAAAAAAATCATGAGTTGTATAATAGTTAGCCAAATTTTTTCCCAGAAAAATTTTGACCACGCTCACTAGACGCCCGTAAAACCCCAGAAAAAAGCCCTAAAAGGGGAAAAGTTTTGTGGGGGGTTTGCGAATCCCGGTTTTAGTGTCAGGATTGATAACGATGGTCGGTTTAGTGCAGGTATAAGATAACGTTGGCTACGGTTTATGTAGGTATAAGTTTTGATGGCTCGGTTCCATGTAGGTTATAAAAAACGATTTTGGTCGGTTCTAGTGTAGGATTATGTTAAAGATGGCTACGGTTCTAGTGTCGGGGGTTTTCGATAACGGTGGCTACGGTTCTAGTTTTTTGGGGATAAGTAAAAAAAGGCTACGGTTCTAGTGTAGGCTATAAGATAAGGTGGCCCCCGGTTCTAGGTCAGGCCCATAAGAAACGATGGCTACGGTTCTTTGTGTCACGCTATAATATTTAAGGGGGGTACGGTTTAGTGTCAGACTAAAAATAAGATGGCCCCGGTTCTAGTGTCAGGCATAAATAACGGTGGCTCGGTCTAGTGTCAGGTATGAGTAACGAGGGGGCGTTTCGTGTCGGGTATAAGTTAACGATGGGTTTGGTTTTTAGTGTCATCCTATAAAAAAAAACGAGTACGGTTATAGTGTCAGGTTATTGTATTTTTTTTTTTTTTAATTTTATTATTATTTTTTTATTTTATTATTATTATTATTATTATTATTTTATTTTATTTTATATTATTTTTTTTTTTTTGTTTTTGTTTTCATTATTATCTCATCATCATCATTATCTCATCAAATCATCTCATCTTCATATCATCACATCGTCGCGCGTGTCGTGTGGGGTCAGCATCATTATATCATCATCATCTCATCTCACTCATATAATAAAAATATAATAATAAAAAAATTAGAAAAAAAATAATAAAATTTAACTAATAAAAAAAAATTTTAATAATATTAATAAAAAAAATAATATAATAATTTTAATAATAATAATAATAATAATAAAAAAAATAAAATAAAAATTAATAAAAAAAAAATAAAAAACAATAGTTTAAAAAAAAAATTAAAAATTGGGGCCCCTTTTGTGCCCCAAAGCTCTTTACAACGGCCCCGGGTAAACAAAAACACGAAAACAGGTGAACGGGGGAATGACGCCTGTCATGCGTTTTAAATTTTTTTTCCGGGAAACGGGAAAAAACGCTTTAACCCCCAGGTATCTTTTACACCTGGGGGTACGCGAGAGATGTGTTTAAAGGCCTTACCAAGGTAAAAATAGCCGAACAGGCTCGAACTCAGGTTCCGAAAAAAAGCGAGTTCTTTACTACTTGACGACATAGCCGAAATCATAATGATGATGATGATGAAGGTGATGATGATGATGATGTGATGATGACGCGACGAGATGATGGTGAAAATTAATAATAATAAAAATAATAAAAAAAATTTTAATAATAAAAAAATTTTTAAAAATAAATAAAATAATAAAAATTTTAATAATAATAAAAACCCTAATAGAAAAAAATAGGACTTCAAAAAACAAAAATAGAAAAGGGAAAAAACCAAAAAATTGGTCGTTTAGGAACGTTTTAAGTAAATACTCTATAAAAAATTTGGGCCTAGGTTTTTAAATGCTATTCTAATTTTGGGAAAAAATTAAAAAAAATAATGCCACGAAAAAAAATCACGGTGAAAATACACTTTTAAAGAAATGCCTGCACGAGGCGTTTTCTGAATACCCCCCTTTCGTACGGCTTCGGGGAAAGTTCGGACAGCTCTGAGGGCCCCCCCGGGTTTCTTGGAATGCTTTAAAAACCCCTGAAGGCTTCCGGGGGTTGGGTGCTTTGAACAAATCTAAAGGGGGTTCCCGGGGATTTTTTGGGGAAAAGTTTTGGGTTTGGCAGCTCTGAGGGCCTTGGATGGTTGGAATGCTTTGGTGGACGCTCTGGGGCCTTCGGGGCTTGAAATGTTTTGGGCCCAGCTCTGGGGGCCCCGGGGGGGGTTGAGAACGTTAGAAAACATTGGAGGGCCCCCCCGGGCGGAAATTAAAAGGCCCCGGGCGGAGGGGTTTAGTTGGGAAAGTTTTTGGGCCCGGGTTTTCCCCTAGTTTATTTACATGGAAAAAAATTTATGGAATCAATTTTGGAAAAAAATTTAAAAGACACCCTTTAGCCCCAAGTTCCCCCCCCCGGGGGGTTTGTTTTTCCCCCGGGCCCCAATTTTTTTTCCCCTCTCGGGTCCACCCCTTAGTGTCAGATTCTTCCCCTTGGGCCCAATCCCATCCCCCGGGGGTTTTAAATTTCCCAAGGCATCCATCTCCCACAGTCCAGTTTCAAACCCCACTAGTGTGCACTTTCCCGAGTCCCCGGTTCTTCCCCCCTTTCAGTGCCCCTTTTTTCCTAACTTTCGACGATTTCTGAGGTTTTTTTAAAAAAAAAACCACTTTTGGCTAACCCATGGTATCTACCTCTCTAGTCCCGGTTCAAACCCATTGGGGGAAGTCCTATTTTCACAGTTCTTCTCCTCGGTTTCCCAACTCCCCTCCGGCTTCATTTTCCCCTTTGGGATCCATCTCCCCGTCCCCGGGGTTATTTTCCCTGATATCCTCTTCTTTATTCCCCCCCCCCCCCCCCCCCCCCCCCCCCCCCCCGGTTTAAACCCCCCCGGTGCCAAAATTTTTTTTCGGGTTTTGGCCCTATCGTACGAAAGCGGTTTGGGTAGTTTTATAGATATGAATAACGGGTTTTTTGGTGTTAGTATCAGATACTGAATAACAGTTTGGGGCTTTTTGTTCGATACTGAAATTTAAAGGGTTTTTGGGGTAGTCGGTATCGATACGAATAACGGTTTTTGGGGGGAGTTTTGATCAGAACCGAATAACGGTTTTTGGGGGGAGTCGCTATCGTACGAATAAAGGGGTTTGGGGGCTAGTTAGTATCAGAGACTAAATAACCCCGGTTTTTGGGTAGTTTTTTTTCAGTACTGAATAAAAAAATTTGGGACTAGTTGTATCAGATACGAAAAAAAGGGGGTTTTGGGGGAAATCGGTATCGATACTGAAAAAGGTTTTTTGGGGGTTTCTTAGTAACAGGCTGAATAACTTTGGGACTGTTAGTTCAGATACTGAATAAAAGGTTTTTGGGGGGAGTCAGTATGGGTTTCTGAATAAGGTTTGGGGGAGTCAGTATCAGATACTGAAAATCGGTTTGTGAATAGTTAATATCAGATAACTGAATCAAGGTTTGGCACTAGTAAAGTATTAGATAATGAATGTGCTGGCCTTTATAGAATGCTTGCGCATGTCAGATGTTCTATCGTGTTTTGAGCTAATTTCAGAGGTATTGCGCTTGTTCTTTCGACAAAAAACTTGCATTTCTCCTGTACGAATTCCATCCTGAGTCTTTAGTGTTGCTGTTGACTTGAAACCTTTTAAACTCTTTGAGCACAACAAGAGTTTATTTCGTTATGTTAAGTCGAATTGATTTCTTTGATAAAGACCGTGTCTTTTTGCCTATTTATATATTATGAATCAATGACGACGAGTACGATATAAAAGAGTCAGTACATTAAATCGTTTATTACGTGTGTTTGGGAATTAAAGGACGGTCAAGGAGTTACATATTATCGATTTTTACATCACGATTAATCGATTTTATCAACGAATCTATCTGCATTACAGAAAAATAAATGGATACGATAACATCCAACGTGAACTTCTTTACAGTTGGATAAACCAATTTGTTATGGGCCCATGTTGCAATGGAAAGAATTAAATTCAGTAACGGACACACTATGTTGACCATTAGAACCAATGCTAAAAGACAGGCTATAAATGTGTTGGATTATCAGACTGGTAATGTATACACGTAGGAATATCCTTTCCAATTTTAGTATATCGATCTGTTATATATATTATTATATATATATATATATATATATATATATATAAATTTATATAAATATTATATCACTATTTTTTTTATTATGCCTTTTTCGGCCACGAATCATAAGATATCTCGACGCTAGGCAATACACGAAAGGAAGATAGACTAAACTCATCAACAAGATGTCTGATATCAACAGGAATCATCCATGTTGTCCAAGTGAGCATAATTTGGGGAGTATAATCTGCTCAAGGAAAAAACGAAAATGCCTGAAGCGGGGCTGAACCGGGTCTTTCGGGTTCACAGGTGCAATGCCTTAAACCACTCGGCCACCCTGTATATATGTAAAAGTCAAGTTTTTGATGATTTTAAAATACACAACAACACACAACACAATTTTTTGTCTTTGGATAACAACTGTTATTTTAAGCCCTCTCCTTACCAACCATAGGAAAATCGTCACATCGTCGCGATCAACACTATGTATGATCTGATCTCTTTTGTGACATCAACACAATTTAAACGAACAGTTGGTGCTATAGTTATAAAAAAAAAACAAACTTGGCCCTGTGTTGTAGAAACTAAATTTGCATGAACAATATTGTGTATAGAATGTACTTGTCGCTTTTTGTTTGGGTAAGGAAAAAATTATATCTAATATGCTTCAATAAGTCGTACGTCCACTTCCTCGTATGACGCATTGTACTTAATAAATGCGTTCTAAACTATCGGAACAATGGGGACGGCCGGCGGGCGCTTATGAATAAAAAGTATATCCAGAGAAAAATAAACATATAAATCTGATCATGGGTTGACTTTATAACATTTGATCACATGCCATGTGAAAATGTTCTAGCAGTATGAAGAATAGAAAGTATCGATTTTCGTTGTTTTAGAACCCCAAGCTGCTTGTGCTGGGCGGACGTGACATCAGAATATTGAATCTTCTGGAAATGGCTAGTAAGGAGAGAGTTAATGAACTGGAGCAGGATGAGTGAGAAAACTATATAGAAAGTATAATATGTAGGTCTCTTGTTTTAACAGAGGCTTGGAATTGTTGGATGGTTTTCTGCATGGGTACTCTCACGGCAGATTGCGGAGTTGTCGTATCAGTATGGTCGCAGGGTTCGAGGCCCCTTGTGCCGCAAAGTTTTTATTCTCTTTGTCTTCTGGCACTTTTCTAGCCACTTTATTTTTCTCTGTTTTAACATTTTTTGCTTTTGAAAAATATCTCAATTATAACACAAGGCCAGTGTTGGTTTAAAAAGGATTTCCAGTCAACGAGACTTGTATCAATTTTCTCACACGTTGACTCTCTTCCTTGACCAGCCATTTTCAGAATTGTTCCGGAATCTTCAATCCTCCCCCCCCCCAACCAATACAAAAAAAAATATAATCTTTCTTACCAAACAGAAATGCGACGAGTACATTCCTATTACATTTTTTTTAAAGATAATATTGTTCTGCAATAGTGCTAAGTTTTTTTTATCACTATAGCAACGACTTGTTCTTTAAATTTTGTGATGTGTAAAGATAATCAAAATGATAAAATTGTTGGTTGTATCGTAACAAATATGCGATTTTCATATGGTGGTATGGAGAGGGTTAACTTTGTCCTTAACGGTCATTTTCGGATTTTCCCCAAAATGTCACATTTAAACTATATAAAAATGTATTTATTACATTCAAACACAAATCTATTAGTTCTGGCTATACATTTTTCTGTCTTGCAAAACGAACTTGTCCACACAGTGTTAATATGCTTTATCTAAGCAAACATTTTGGTTCAAATATTTGGTGTACAAAATAAAATCAGAATGATAAATAGTTGGTTGTATCGTGAACGAATGTGACGATTTTTCTATAGTTGGTATGAAGAGGGTTAAAAAAGTTTCGCGCTGCATGTGGGCAAGCCACTGGTGTCTCCTCTTAAAATCTTGTTTGATTGTGGTATATAAACCCTAGAATTTATCGTTAGTGGATTCGAATAGTGTTGTAATCTTACTCAAGTGATTGGGTTCATTAGATAGGAATTGTTCAACGACCCGCTTTTGGGGGGGGGGGGTAGTAGTAGTGTTGTAGTAGTTGTAGTAGTAGTAGTATAGTAGTAGTAGTAGTAGTAGTTATATAAGTAGTAGTAGTCGTATTAGTAGTAGTAGTAGTAGAATAGTAGTAGTAGTAGTCGTAGTAGTAGTTGTAGTAGTTGTAGTAGTAGTAGTTTAGCAGTAGTGTAGTAGTAGTAGTAAGCTGTGTAGTCTGAATGACGGCTGCTGAGAATTGTGTGATCAGTTCACCGATGTTTTAAAACCTCGACAAATTATAATGCTCTCTCCATCCATGTTGTTATTGTTTCATTGGTTCACGGTCTTGTAGGCCCGATTTTGTGGCTGTCGAGATCTTGTCGTGACTTAGTACGAAGGCATGGAGTTTTTCTTTATACTTCATGGATTAATTCTGCCACATCTGAATCCAGAAATTTCTGATATGTAGCGAGATCCCGGTTCAGGGTAGTTTACTAAAGTGATGTTGGTGGTCTTCCCCCCCCCCCCCCCCCCCTCCTTTCCCCCATACATATTTTTGCATGAAGGAAATATTCTGTTCATTGCAGATTGGTCTGGGGACAGTTATCTCTCTCGCCGTACGAAGAGGACCAAGCCTCTCCATCGCTGTCCTTTTATGGTATTACTCAGGCTTTGGGACTGGTTGCGTAACTCCCCTTTACTACCAATCTCACATAATAATTTAAAAAATTATCCATCCCCCCAACCTAAACAACCTACCCTCCCTAACTTTTTACTACCCAAAAAAATAAAAAAAAAACAAAAAACCCCCCCCCCCCCCCCCCAAAAAAAAAAAACAAAAAAAATAATAATAAATATATTATATATATATATATAAATATATATTATATAAAAAATGATCTCCCAAAAACTTTTTTTTTTAAACCCCTCCCCCCCCCCCCCTTTTTTCCCCTTTTTTTGGTTGTACACGATTATTATACTCTTGCTTTTCTGGAATTCCGGAACGTGAACCGAAAACCTAGCCCCAATCGCGGCATGAGGACTCTCCTGGTCCACTCAGCAGAGATGGAATGCTAGCTATATTAAATTTGACGGAATGTAATTTGGGGACAGACTAGCGTTCTATCCAAAGGATAGCAATCAGATTGTAATTGTCCGAGTTTTACGCTATAGAATCGGAATAAATTCCTCTATTGAGGTCATAATGGCTTTCAAGGATTTCGGTTACTTTTTGTTTAAACATACAATTAGAGATAAGTTCTTCTGTAGCTAAAATCTTGAACTTGAGTGTTATTATATAGGTAAATTCCACTAACGTGCCCAACGAGCTTTACAAAGTTCTCTGACCAGCAGCAAAACACCTAACATGTAGAACCAAGACATGGAAGCCTGTTTAGGCAAACAATAACAATGTTTTTTTCGCAAAGAAAACGTTGTTGACGGCATGTATTCTTTTAACACGTGAGTACAGTGACAGAATGTAAGTAAAGCAGCCTTTTACTAAGGCTCAACTATGCGGTAGCGAGCTCGAACCCCGGACCTTCGATCGATCCGATAGCGAGAGTCAATAAATAACAATAGCAAATTAGATAGAGCTAATCAAATAACGATGACAGATGTGGCGTTTGGTTTTTCCCTTTTGTGGAAACAAAAGAAACATAAATGTCATTATGTCGTGTTTTTTTTTTTACTGGACTAAGATGGAACCCGAAAGAGTCCACAATATCTTTGGTCCTGTATAAATAAATTGAAGACGCATTTTTCAATTCTGAGTGCTCAGAGTCATTTGGGTCCATGGAGCCGAGTTTATCTCTGTTTCTATAGTGTGAAACGGACAAAGCATTTTCTTGCTACCATTTGGATAGGACGCGAGTTTATTAGGCAAAGTACTTTCCGCCATATGAGGATTGTAATTAATTATTTATTCGGAGCTTCAAGCAGTAAACATTCGCAAACGAAACAGAAAAAAATATGAACGTTTATACCAGAATATATTGGATAAACATTGGGCTGTACAGTTGCTGGTGGTGCGCTGACGTTTTTTAAAACAACGATAGTAAAGTCGTTACAAAGTCACTCATACAGTCTGGTTGAACCTGCTGGACCGTTGGGTGAATTTGACCTAAAAAACAAGTTGGTGAGTGGAAAATGTTTAAATAGTGGATCTTTAAAAGTTGACCCTTTGCATTGAATGTTTGTTCATGAAAATACGTCTCTCTCTCTCTCTCTCTCTCTGTCTCTCTTCTCTCTCTTCACCTTTCTTTTTTTTTTTCATTTTTTTTTCTTCTCTCTCTTCTCTCTCCTGTCTCTCTCTCTCTTTCTCTCAGTCTCTCTTTCTCTCTCTCCACCCTCTTTCTCTCTCTCCCCTCTCTTTCTATTATCTATATATTCTTTAGATAGATAGAAAGAGAGGGGGAGAGAGAGAAAGAGGGGGGGGAGAGAGAGAAAGAGAAGACTGAGAGAAAGAGAAGAGAGAGATGAGAGAGAGAGACGAAAGAGACGATAGGGAGAGAGAGAGAGAGAGGACAGTGAGAGAGAGCTGAGAGAGAGAGAGAGAGAGACTTATTTCATTGTACTATCATTCTTATGCAAGGGTCAAGCTTTTTAAAGAATTGCCACTATTTAAACAAGTTTCCATCACCAACTTGTTTTAGGTTCAAAGTTCCCACACGGTCAGAGGTCCAGACCAGGACTGTAGTGAGTGACTTTGTAACGACTTTACTATTCGTTGTTGTAAAAAACGTCAGCGGTCACCACCAGCTGACTGTACAGCCCAATGTTTATCCTATATATTTGGTAGAAACGTTCATATTTTTTTTCTTTTCGTCTTGCGAATGATTTACTGCTTGAAGCTCGAATATAATTAGTTAATTACAATACTCATATGGACGCGGAAAGTACTTTGCTCATATAAACTCGCGTCCTATCCAAAGGTAGCAAGAAATTGCTTTTGTCCGTTTCACACTATAGATGCAGAGATAAACTCCGGACTCCATGACCAAATGACTCTGGAGCACTCAGAATTTGAATGGCGTCTTCATGTATTTATACAGCAAGATATTGTGGACATTTCTGGTTCCTTTCTTTAGTCAGCACGACTTAAATTGATCATTATGTTTCTTGTGTTCTCCACAAAAGGGAAAAAAACCATAACGTCCACATCTGCTCTCAGTTAATTTGATTGGAAGCTTCTATTCTAAGTTGCTATTGTTATTTATTGAACTCGCTATCGGATCGATTCGGAAGGTCCGGGGTTCGAGGCCTCGCTAGGCCGCATTGATTTGAGTCCTTAGTAAAAGGCTCTTTACTTACAGTCTGCACTGTACTCACGTGTAAAATAGAATTACATAAGGCCGTCACAACGTTGTCTTGTCGAAAAAACATGTATTGTTGCCTAAATGGCGTCATGTCTTGTGCTACATTGTTAGGTGTTGCTTGCTGGGTCAGTAGAACTTTTGTAAAGCTCGTTGGGCACGTTTAGTGGAAATTACGCTATATAAAAACACTCAAGATTAAGATTTTAGCTACAGAAGACTTATCTCTAATTGTATTGGTTTTAAAAAAAAGTAACCGTATCCTGAAAGCCATTATGTCCTCATAGAGATTTTTTCGATGTCTATAGCGTAAACTCGGACAATTACAATCTGATTGCTATTCCTTTGGATTAGAACGCGAGTCTGACCACAAAGCTACTTTCCGACAAATTTATATAGCTAGGGCAATTCATCACTGCTGAGTGAGACAGGAGAGTTCATGCCGCGATTGGGGTAGGTTCGGTTCACGTCCGGGAAATTCCCCCAAAAAGGGCAAGAGTATAATAATCGTGTACAACCAACGAAGTTTAGGACCAACAGTTATCTTGACTTAAGAGGAATGTATGTGTTTTGGTCATTGCACGAAAAACCAAATTACTGATTATCTATGAAAGACCTGGGTCTAACGCGACCAGGGTCACAACGCTGAGTTACAACCATAAAAGTAACAGCGATGGAGGTATTTGGTCAATCTTACGTCGAGAAAGATAACATCCCAGCCCAAAACTTGCAATGACAGTATATGTCATTCATGGCAAGAAATATGTAGGAAGACCACCACATCGCACTAGTAACTACCCTGAACCGGGATTCTCTAATTATAGAAATTTTATGGATTTCTGATGAGGCCGAATTATCCTGAAGTATAAAGAAAAACTCCAGTGATTCCGTACTAAAGTCACGACAAAGTCGCGACAGCCTCAAAACTCGGGCAAGACCGTGACCAATGGAACAATAAACAACATGGATGGAGAGAGCAGTTATAATTGTCGAGGTTTTTATAAAACATCGGTGACTGAAATCACACAATTCTTCGCAGGGTCATTCTAGACTGCAATGCTTACTACTACTACTACTCTACTGCTACTACTACTACTACTACTAACTACTACTACTACTACTTAACTTCTACTACTATACTACTACTACTACTACTACTTTTCGGCTACTACTACTACTATAAACTATACTACTATACTACTACTACTACTATCTCATACTACTACTACTACTACTACTACCCCCCCCCCAAAGCGCTCGATTGAACAATTACTATACTAAGGACCCAAATCACTTGAGTATAGGGATTACAACATATCGAATCACTAACGATAAATCAGGGTTTATATACGACAATCAAACTAGTTTTGAAGGAGGAGACACCCCCCCCCCCCCCCCCCCCCCCCCCCCCCCCCCCCCCCCCCCCCCCCCCCCCCCCCAGTGGCTTGGCCCTCATGCAGCGCGAATTGTTTAACATCTTCATACCAACTATAGGAAAATCGTCAACATTCGTTACGATACAACCAACTATTATATCATTCTGATTTATTTTGTCCACAAAATATTTGGACAAACATGTTTAGCTTTAGATAAAGCATATTAACACTGTGTTGAAAAGTTCGTTTTGCAAGACCAGAAATTTGTATAGACCAAGAACTAATAGATTTTGTGTTTGAAATGTATAAATATTATTTTTATTTAGGTTAAATGTGACATTTTGGGGAAAATCCGGAAATGACGTTAGGCTCAAAGTTAACCTCTCCTACCAACCATATGAAATTCGTCATATTCGTTACGATAAACCAACAATTTTATCATTTTTTGATTTCTTTAAGCACAATACAAAATTTAAAAGAACAGTCGTTGCTATAGTATATAAAAAAACACGTCGAACTATGTTGCAGAACAATATGTTTGGTTATAGAATGTACTCGTCGCTTTCAGTTTTGGGGTAAGAAGATTATATTTTTTTTTGTATGTTGGGGGGGTGGGAGGATTGAGATCCGGCACAATTATGAAAAATGGCTGGTAAGGACGAGGCTCAAACGTGTGAGAAAATTGATAAAGTCTCCGTTGTCATGGAAATCTTTTTAAACCAACACTGGCCTGGTGTTATAATTGAGAGATTTTCAAGCAAAAATGTTTTAAAAACAGAAAAATAAAGTGGCTAGAAAAGTGCCAGAAGAACAAAAGAGGAATAAAAACTTTTGCGGGCAACAGGGGCTCGAACCCGCAGACCTTACTGATACGTCAACTCCGCCTGGCGTGGAGGTACGCCATGCAGAGAAAACCATCACAAGTCCAAGCCCTGTTAAAACAAAGATGACCTACATATTTAGACTTTCTATTGTTTCTCACACTCATCCCCCCATGCTGCTTTCATTAACTCTTCCTTACTAGCCATTTCCAGAAGATTCAATTTCTGATGTCAACGTCCGCCACCCAGCAAGAGCAGCTTGGTTTCTAAACAACGAAAATCGATACTTTCTATTTCTTCATACTGGCTAGAACATTTTCACCTGCATGTGATCAGAATGTATAAAAGTCAACCATGATCGGATTTATATGTTTTTTTTTCTCTGGATATACTTTAATTCATAAGGGCGCCCGCCCGTCCGCGCCATGGTTTTACGATAGTTTAGAACCATTTATTATAGTTACTATGCGTATTTCGAGGGAATTGACGTACGATATTGAAGCATATTAAGATATTATTTTTCTTACCAAACCAGATAAGCGACAAGTACATTATATACACAAATATTGGTTCTGCAAATTTAGCTTCTACAACACAGGGCCAAGTTGTTTTTTTTTATAAAACTATAGCAACAATGTTCTTTAAATTGTGTGTGATGTACAAAAGAGATCAGGAATCATACTTTGTGGGTTGAATCGCGACGATGTGACGATTTGCCTATGGTTGGTAAGGAGAGGGCCTAAATAACAGTGTATCAAAGACACATCAAACTTACTTTTACATATATACATGGTGGCGAGGGTTAAGGCATTGCATGTGACCCGGAATGACCCGGGTTCGAGCCCGCTTCAGGCACTTTCGTTTTTTCCCTTGAGCAAGATTATTATCCCCAAATTTGCTCACTTCGGACCAACATGGATGATTCCTGTTGATATCTGACTCTTGTTCTGATGAGTTATCTATCTTCCTTAGAGGAATGCCTAGGCGTCGATATTTATGATGTCGTGGCGAGAATAAGGCATAAATAAAAAAAATAATTATATATTATTTATATATTAATTATATATATATATGATAAATATATATATATATATATTATATATATATCAAGATGATATACCTAAAATGGGGAAAGGGCTATGTTCCTACGTGTAGACATTACCAGGTCTGATAATCCAACACATATATAGGATGTTTTAGCTTTGTTCCTAATGGTCAACATATTGTGTCGTTTGAGAGTTTATTTCTTTTCACATTGCAACACAATGGGCCCATACAAATTGGGTTTACCAGTACCCTGTAAAAGAGGTCACGCTTGGATGTATCGTATCATTTATTTTTTGGTTGTAGCAGATATTTTGTGATATAAATCGATTAATCGTTGATGTTAAATAAATCGATAATAAGTAACTCCTTGACCGTCTTTATTTCCATAAACTCGTACTAAACGATTTAATGTACTGACATCTTTATATTCGTACTCGTCGTCATTGAATACATAATATAATTAATAGGCATAAAGACACGGTCTTACAAAGAATCAATTCGAGCTTTAACTAACGAAATAAACGCTTGTTGTGCTCAAAGATATTAAACGGTTTCAACGTCAACAGCAACATAAAGATATGGAGTGGAATCGTACAGGAGAAATGCAAGTTTTAGTCGAAGACAAGCGCAATACGACTCTGAAAATTACTCTAAAACACGATAGAACATCGACCATGCGCAGCCATTCTAATAAGGCCAGCTATTTATTTATCTAATATTACTAGTGCCAAACGTGATTCAGTATCTGATATTAATTGTCACAAAAACCGATATTCAGTAATGGATACTGACTAGTCCCAAAACGTTATTCAGTATCTGATACTGATGTCCAATAACCGTTATTCAGTATCTGATATAACTAGTCCCAAAAACCGTTATTCAGCTATCTCTGTTACTAAGTTGTGCCAATCTCGTTATCAGGATCTGTACGCTAGTCCAACCGTTATTCGGTTTTGATACTAACAAGTCCCAAACCGTTAATTGTTTTCAGTATCTGATACAACTAAGTCACAAACCGTTATTTAGTCTCTGATACTACTAGTCCCAACCGTTATTCGGTTCTGATAGCGGACCTAGTCCCCAAAACGTTCTTCGGTATCTGATATAACTAGTCCCAAACCGTATTCAGTATCTGATAACCGATAGGCCCAAAACCGTTAATTCAGTATCTGATACTAACTAGTCCAAACTGTTATTCAGTAATCTGATTACTAACTAGTCCCAAAACGTATTCAGTATCTTGATACTAACTTGTCCCAAACGGCTAGTCAGTATCTGTACTGCCAAAAACCGACAAATTTTAGGCCGCTACGTGGGTTACACCAGTGGGAGTAACATGGGACTATGTGAAGAGATTAACAGTGGAAAATGAACCTGGGGACTATGGGAGATGGATACCAGTTGAGATATGAAGACGGATGGGAGTTGGGTAGCCGAGGAGGAATGAACCTGTGACTATAGGCACGTTGACATCAATGGGGATTGAACTGGGACTACGAGAGCGTAGATACAGTGGAGTTAGCTTCAGAAGTGTAGTTCTTTTTTTCGAAACCTACAGCATCGTCGAAAGTTATGGGAAATGGGCATGATATGGGCGGCTGATCATGGGACTCAGGAAGTGCACACTATGGGGAGTGAAACTGGACTGTGGGAGATGGATGCCTGTGGGAATTGAAGCCGGAGACTATGGGGAGTAGGGTCCCCCAGAGGAGAATGAATCTGACACTATAGGAGGTCTGGACCCGATGAGGAATGAACTTGGGACTCCGGAGAAGTGCACACAGTGGGGAGTGAATTGGGGACTATGGGTGGTCTATAAAATTTTGTTCAAAGTTGATTCTAATAGTAGTTGTTCCATGTAATAGTAAATAGGGGACACATTCGGCGACAAAAGCTTAATCAACTGAAGCCATCCGACCGGTCCTTTTTAATTTCCGTCGGGGCGTCCAGATGTCATCTAAAGCGTTCTCAAGCCATCGGACCTCAGAGCGCTGTCCAAAGCATTTTAGCCATTTCGAACGGCCCTCAGAGCTGGTCCATCAAAGCTTCTCAAGCCATCCAAAGCCTCAGAGCACTGTCCATCCAAAGCTTTCTAAAAACCACCCGGGAAAACCCTTCAGAGTTGTTAAAAGCTTCTCAAGCATCCGGAAGCCTTCGTGCTGTTCAAAGTTTTCCCAAGAATCCGGGGGCCCTCAGGCTGCCCGAACTTTCCAAAAGTTTTACGAAAGGGAGGTATTCGAAAGGGCCTCGTGCAGGCTTTTTTTTCAATGTGTTTTTTCCGGGGAAATTTTTTGTGGGGTTTTTTTTTTTAATTTGTCAATTTTTAGATATAGCATTTTAAAAACCCCTACCCCCAATTTTTTGATGAGTAGTGATTTAAAAAACGTTCCTAATACGCCTTTGGGTTTTGGGGTTTTTCCCGTTCTATTTTTTTTTAAAAAGTCCTATTTTTTTTAGGGGGGGTTTATTATTATTATTTTTTTATTATTATATTTTTTATTTTTATTATTATTATTATTATTATTATTTTTATTATTATTTTATTATTTTTTCACCATCTATCTTTCGTCCATCTCTCATATCTCATATCACTTATATCTCATTTTTAGTTTGGGTAGTCGTCAAGTGTATGACACTCGCTTTCGGATCGGAGGTCCTGGTTCGAGCTCGTTGGGGCCCCATGTGAGTCGGGTAAAAGGCTTTTACTACATTCTCTCAGCGTACTGGGTTTTTTAAAATGAGTCCTGGTATTAACAGCGTTGATTTCCCCCCGGGAAAAAAAAAAATTTGGAATTTTGATGACAGGCGTCTTTGTCTGTTTACCTGTTTTTTTGCTGTTGATCGGGGACGTTTTTAAAAGAGCTTTGAGCAAAAAGGGCCCAAATTTTAAATTTTTTTTTTAAAATTTTGTTTTTATTTTTTTATTTTTTTTATTTTTTTATTATTTTTATTTTTTTTTTATATTTTTAAATTATTTTTTTTATTATTATTTTTTTTTTTAAAATATTTTATTTTTTTTATTTTTTTTTTAAAATTATTTTTTTACTATTTTTTATTATTTTTTTTTATTATTATTTGATGAGATGTTGATGATGATGTGAGGGATGTGATGGGGTGCTGACGACGACCCGACGACGCGAGGGGCGGTTTTTTTTGGGGGATGATGATGTGAGGACGATGTAAAATTTTTGATGTTGATAAAATAAAAACAATAAAAAAAATTTTAAATAATAATAAAAATAATAATAATAAAAAATAAAAATTTAAAAATTATAAAATAATAATTAATAAAAAAAAATAATAATAAAAATAATAATAATAATATAGCAAATATCCGCCCTTTAAAACCCGGGGGGGGATCTTTAAATTTTTAGGTGAACTAAAAAACCGTAGCCATCTTTAAAATTATAGCCGGGACACTGAAACGTACCATCGTTATTCATAGCCTGACACTGATCCGTGGGCCACGTTATCTTAAGCCTGACATTTAGAACCGAAACCATCGTTATCTTATAGTCTGACCTAAAACCGGCCACCATTAATTATGGGTGAAAAAAAAACCTGCCTTTTTTTATCTTATACCCTGACACAAAAACCCCGTGGAAAGTTATTTTAAAACCCTGACAAGAACCGTAGCCATCGTTTTTTTTTAAACCCTGAACTAGAACCGTAGCCCCGTTATCGATGCCTGTTTTTGAACCGAAGCCATCGTTAAATATACCTGACACTAGAACCTTTAGCCATCGTTTCTTAAAAACTGAAAAAACCCCGTAGCCTTTTTAACTTATACCCGACACTAGCCCGTAGCACGTTTCTTATACCTGACACTAAAACCGTAGCCATGTTTAATACCTGAACTAAAACCGGGATTCGCTAAAAACAAAAAACCTTTCCCCTTTGACGTCTTTTTTTGGGGGGGTTTGTACGCTTTTAGTGAGCTGGGGGTCAGAGTTTTCTGGGAAAAACAAGTGGCGAACTATTGAAAAAAAATAAATTTTTGTTTTCTTTTGTGGCAAAAGATTGTCTTTTGCCCCCAAAATTTTGTGGTGGGTTTCCCGGTCTTTTTTAGGGGGGGCTACTCCGTGCCATTTTTTTTTCTTTCACGGAACCCTTTTTTTTTTTTGGGAACCCCCTGCTTTTGGTTTCGGAAGGCCCTGGTTCCCCCCTCGCTCGGGGGGTAGTTGAGTCCTTGGAGAAGGCTCTTTGCTCACATTTTCTCACAAAAATGGCCTTTTAAAAATTTTTTTGTACGCAAAAAAAAATTTTATTTCGTCACAGGCGTAAAGTCCGTCCAAAAAGTTAATTTTTTTTCTTTTGGGCCCCGGGGCCTTGAAAAACTCTTTGAGCTTTTTTTTTGGGTATTTGGGGTTGTATAAAAACTCAATTTTTTCAAATCTCGGTCATTGACCTTTGTGGGGAGTGTCCAAGTCTCCCCCGATACCCCCTTTACGCTACCCCGAATTTTTTCCCCCGTCTTTCATTTTCCCCCATTGACCTTTCCCCGAAGGTTTTCCCCCACATTAGGTTATTGCCTTTGTGGGAGTGTACAACGTTACTCCTGACTTTTTCCCCCGATCAGCCCTTTTTCCCCCCCTTATTTCCCCCTTTGGGCCCCTTTCCCCAAAAAGGTTTTTAAAAAAACTCTCCCGGAGGCAAGTTGATCTTGGGAAAAGGCTCTTTTTTTCACATTTTCACCGTACTTTGGGGTAAAATGGTATCGGAATTTACAGCGTTGCCTTTATCGAAAAAAAAAATAATAGCCCTAAAAAGCGTTATGTTCGTCCCCAAAATTTGGGAAATATTGCTGTTGGCTTTTATAGTTGGGAAAGGCCCTTTAGGGCCCCCCGGGGTTTTTGGGGGGGGGCTTGAAATTGGGCTGTGTATGAAAAACCCCCCTCTGAATTTTGGGTTCGGAAATCTCGGCGGCGCTAGTTGAAATCGTTGGAAAGGTTCTTTTATTTCCTTCTCTCCCCCAAATAGGGTAAAATGGGAAACTGCCCGTTAAAATCGTTGTCTCTGTCTAGAAAAAAAAAAAAAATTTGTTTTTAAAATGTTGCTTTTGGGTAAAAAGGGCCCCCTGTAAAGGTCATTGCCCTTTTTTTAGTGGAGATTGGTTTTTAAAAAAAAGTAGAAAAAAGGGATTTTTTTTTGGGGGGCGGTCGTGTAATATAAAAAATTTGGCACTATTTTTATTGAATACATCGTTAAAATAATATTTTTTTTTAAAACCATGTGTCACATTTTTAAAAACTTTTTACCCCGAAATCTTTTTTTTTAGGGTTTTAAAAGTTTGGTAGAACTCACAACACCCCCCGCAAAAAATTTAAAAATCCCAAAAGCAAACCCCGGTTTGAACTTTTAAAAAGTTCATGTCGATTGGTAAAAATTTTACTTTGCCCCTTTCACTGACGGTACGTAAAAAAAATAAAAAAAGCTGAGTCACGTCAACTTCTTTCCTTCTTTTAAACATTGTTTATTGTTTTGTATGTGAAACACCCCCAAATTTTTTGGGAAATTTTTCCCTTTAAAATGGGGAATCATATTATAATATTGAATATACTCACACTGGATTAAAATTTTTAACAGAAAAAAAAAAATGTAAAAAAAATTAGAATTAAACAAACCCTTCGCGAAAAACAATATTTTCCAAAAAAAAGAAAAAAAGTCTCGGTATAAAACCCAGATTTGTAAAAAAAAGATATCCCCAACGACCATACAAACTTTTTTCCCTTTTTTGGAGCTTTTGGTAGTTTTTCGGAACGAAAACAGGGGTTTTTTAAATTTTTCCCTTTTCGATTTTTTTGGGTTCTCCATTTTTTTTTTAAAAAACATTTTTTTTTTGTGTGTTTTACAGAGGAGCCCCGTTGTTTTTTAAAAATTTTTTGGGAGATGTTTTATTGTTTTAACTGTAATGTTGCCAGAAAATTTAAAAGGGGATGGTCGAAACGGCTGTTAGATATAAATACTTTGAGTTTAAATCTTTGTGTCTGGGTAAATGGGGGAAAAGGGAAAAATGAAAAATAAGATCTATTTTTTTCGGATCAAAGCCATGCAGGTGTAAAAATTCGATGGGGTTTGTAGAGAAATTTCCCCAAAAATGAATGAGATAAAGCCCCTCAATGATCGAAATGGGGTAAAAAAAATTTTTCCCCGCATAAAAGGGAAAAAACAAACGGGATAACTCTTAAAAAAAGTCAAAAAAATTGACCCAAAATTTTTCAATTTAAGAAGGATAATTTGTTGATAAAAAAAGTACGTTAAAAAAACTTTAGACGGAACCCCTAAAAAAATTTGGGGTAATCTTAAATGAAATTTCCCAAAAAAGAAATTTTTAAAAGGGGCCCCAAAATCGAAAATAAAAAATTTTGAAAAAGTACGTTGGGGGCTCTTAAAATATCCGGGCAAATAGAAGTGTCAAATTGATGATTTTTTGGAAAAAAACCCCCTTGCTGTAATTGTTCGTGGAACAAAAATGACGCAGTTTTTTAACAATTTGACATTTAATTGGAAAACCCCTCCGAAAAGACTTTTTGGTTTCTTCGTTGCGAGTTTTTTCGTTTGGTTTTTGGGCGGGGAAAAAAAAATCAGTCTTTTTTGACAATCATGTTTGTGCACGTGACCCAAACCCAAAAAAGGGTGTAACTGTCCCCCGTGTTAAAAAAAAAAAATTTTCCCGGGGTAAATGGGCCCCCAAAAAAGGGGAAAATTTTAAAAATTTAAATGAAAAAAAAAATTTTTTTAAATTTTGTTTTGTTTTTTTTGGGTTTTTTTTTTAAGTGGGGGGGGGGGGGGGGGAAACCAGTTGGTGAGCACTCGTTTTTAAAAGCAAAGGGGGCGAGATCGATCCCGGGTGAAAATGGGGGGTTTTTTTTTTCTGACACCCCCCCCCCCCTCCCGCCCCCCGTTACCCAGCAGTGATTGGGTTTGTGGGTAGGGTTTGTTGGGGGGAAGGGCGAGCGATAGACGGGCGTCCCAACCAAAGGGTAGCAACAATTCTAAAAACTATTGTAAATTTTATTATTTTATTTTATTATTATTTTTAAATTTTTTTATTTTGTTATTAATTTTTATTATATTTTTTAAATTTTATTTATTTTATTAAATTTTTTTTTTAAAATTTTTATTATTTTTTTATTTTTATTTTTAATTTTTTTATTTTTTTATTATTATTTTATTATTTTATCAATATTATTATTATTAATCGAAAAAACGCCATAGAAAAATGGTTTTAAATTTTTAAAAGGCTGATCGAATGAATTATTTTAAATTTTAAAAAATTTTAGTACAACGAAAATTTTAAAGACAAAAATAATCATGAAAAAAAAAAGATGTATGAAAAAAAACAAAGATAATAATAGTCTAATAAGTTTATAAAAAATGATTTTAATTGTTTCAAAGGGATGTATTTTTTTTAACATTTTCAAACCCGTCTCAAAAAACTGAAAGTAATGGGGAAAAAAATTTTTTACATGACAATTTTTAAAATTTAAAAAAAAAATAAAAAAAGGGATAATTAAAAAAAATAAATAAATAAATTAAAAAAAAAAACAAACAAATAAAAAGGGAAAAAAGAAAATAAAAAAAAATTAACAAAATTTTAAATTTTAAATTTTTAAATTATCAATTAAAATTTTATTTTTTATTTACAAAAAAAAAAAAAAAAAAACAAAACAAAAAAAAAATAGAAAAAAAAATATTAATTTTTTTGTCATACTTAAAAACTCAGGAATTGAGGCGTTTTTAATAAAATGGAAATTTTTAAATGGAAAGGGAGAACTTTGGAAAAAAATTTTTTGTTAATATTGCTATAGAAACAGTAGCTATAGAAAAGTATTTCGTTTGTAAGAAGTCACAAAAGTTGACATCCGGAAATAAAAAGGGCAACGCACCCAAAAATATGTGAACTCTAGTTGGTTAATACAGTTTGTGGAATTATCATAAACGCGGTTGGCAAAAAAAAAATAAACAAAGACCCGAATGCCCCTAACTTCATTTTTATTATACTACTTGGTATTGGAATCCAAGAAAATGTCAATGACTCCTCAAAACTAAAGTGAAAGGGGACTTTATAAGCAAATAAAGATCCCAAAAAATTTACGCCCCCTTTTTGTCAGTTTAATTAGACTTGTTTAATAATAATTTTTTTAATTTTTTTCCCTTTTTTGATTTTGTAGGGTGGTTTACTGAAAGGGAATTTTTGTTGTTTTAAAACAAAATTTTCAACATTTTGAAAAAAACCCCTTTCCCCCCCCCCCCCCCCCCCCCCCCACAAAAGAAAAATTATGTTTGTGGTTAGTGGTATGACTCTACCTTGGATTGGAAAGTCCCGGGTTCGAAAAACCCCCTCTGATGCGCGTTTGTTGAGTCCTTGAAAAAGGGCCCTTTTTTTGAATAAAAAAGGGGGTTATATTTTTTTAATGTTATATTATTATTTTTTTTTTATTATTATTATTTTTTATTATTTTTTTTAAAAATTATTATTATTTTTATTTTTTTAAATTTTTTTAATTATTATTATGATTTTTTATTATTATTTTTTTTATTATTATTATTTAAAATTTTTATTATTAAATTTTTAT